>NC_133327.1:129402782-129525282 GCF_042186555.1 Aquarana catesbeiana
GTTGGGTTTGCGCCAGACATAGCGTTTTCTTTGATGGTCAAAAAGTTCAATTTTATTCTCATTAGACCAGAGCACCTTCCTCCATACATTTTGGGAGTCTCCCACATGCCTTATCATAAACTCAAAACGTGCCATTTTGTTTTTGCTGAAAGTAATGGCTTTCTTCTGGCCACTCTGCCATAAATCCCAACTCTATGGAGCGTATGGCTTATTGTCGTCCGATGTACAGATACTCCAGTCTCTGCTGTGGGACTCTGCAGCTCCTCCAGGGTTACCTTAGGTCCATGAGTTTTGGTGTGCGGCCGTCTCTTGGCAGGTTTGCTGTTGTGCCATGTTCTTTCCATTTGGTTATGATAAATTTGATGGTGCTCCTAGGGATCATCAAAGATTTGTATGTTTTTTTTTTATAACCTAACCCTGACTTGTACTTCTCAACGACATTGTCCCTTACTTGTTTGGAGAGTTCCTTGGTCTTCATGGCAGTGTTTGGTTAGTGGTGCCTCTTACTTAGGTGTTGCAGCCTCTGGGGCCTTTGAAAAAGGTGTGTGTATATGTAATGACAGATCATGTGACACTTAGATTGCACACAGGTGGACATCATTTCACTAATTAGGTGACTTCTGAAGGTAATTGGTTGCACCAGAGCTTTTATGGGCTTCATAACAAAGGGGGTGAATACATAGGCACATGCCAATTATCAGTTTTTTTTATTTCTGAAAAATAGTTTTATGTATATATTTTTCTAATTTTACTTCACCAACTTAGACTATTGTGTTCTGATCCATCACATATAATTCAGATTAAAAAAAACATTGAACTAAAGGCCTTAATGTAAGAAAATAGGTAAAAAGCCAAGGGGGGGGGTGAATACTTTTGCAAGGCACTGTATATGTGTGTGTGTCCTCTGTACAATGATGGATGTATGTAGCATGTCCAGTGTCTTCTGTAAAGAAGGAACTATATGCCATGATTTAGGGTTCTCTTTCTATCCCGGTGTTGAACTCTAACTGAAGGCTCTTTAAACAGGGAAGAGCAGTCCCCCGCACCCTCCGAAAAAGACTCAGAAGAGGAATCTGAAGTAGGCCCCTCCAAATTTAAGTCATCCCTGGAAGAGGTGGACGGGCTTCTTAACCACTTGAGCCCCGGACCATTATGCTGCCTAAGGACCAGAGGTCTTTTTCCAATTTGGCACTGCGTCGCTTTAACTGCTAATTGCGCGGTCATGCAATGCTGTACCCAAACGAAATTTGCGTCCTTTTCTTCCCACAAATAGAGCTTTCTTTTGATGGTATTTGATCACCTCTGCCGTTTTTATTTTTTGCGCTATAAACGGAAAAAGACCGAAAATTTTGAAAAAAAATTATATTTTTTATCTTTTTGTTATAAAATAAATCCAATAAACTAAATTTTAGTCATACATTTAGGCCAAAATGTATTCGGCCACATGTCTTTGGTAAAAAAAATGTCAATAAGCATATATTTATTGGTTTGCGCAAAAGTTATAGCATCTACAAACTAGGGTACATTTTCTGTAATTTACACAGCTTTTAGTTTATGACTGCCTATGTCATTTCTTGAGGTGCTAAAATGGCAGGGCAGTACAAAACCCCCCTAAATGACCCCATTTTGGAAAGTAGACACCCCAAGGAAATTGCTGAGAGGCATGTTGAACCCATTGAATATTTATTTTTTTTTGTCCCAAGTGATTGAATAATGACAAAAAAAAAAAAATATTTACAAAAAGTTGTCACTAAATGATATATTGCTCACACAGGCCATGGGCCTATGTGAAATTGCACCCCAAAATACATTCAGCTGCTTCTCCTGAGTATGGGGATGCCACATGTGTGGGACTTTTTGGGAGCTTAGCCGCGTACGGGGCCCCGAAAACCAAGCACCGCCTTCAGGATTTCTAAGGGTGTAAATTTTTGATTTCACTCTTCACTGCCTATCACAGTTTCGGAGGCCATGGAATGCCCAGGTGGCACAAAACCGCCCCAAATGACCCCATTTTGGAAAGTAGACACCCCAAGCTATTTGCTGAGAGGCATGGTGAGTATTTTGCAGCTCTCATTTGTTTTTGAAAATAAAGAAAGACAAGAAAAAACTTTTTTTTTTTTTTTTTTTCAATTTTCAAAACTTTGTGACAAAAAGTGAGGTCTGCAAAATACTCACTATACCTCTCAGCAAATAGCTTTGGGTGTCTACTTTCCAAAATGGGGTCATTTGGGGGGGTTTTGTGCCACCTGGGCTTTCCATGGCCTCTGAAACTGTGATAGGCAGTGAAGAGTGAAATCAAAAATTCACGCCCTTAGAAAGCCTGAAGGCGGTGCTTGGTTTTCGGGGTCCCGTACGCGGCTAGGCTCCCAAAAAGTCTCACACATGTGGTATCCCCGTACTCAGGAGAAGCAGCAGAATGTATTTTGGGGTGTAATTTCACATATTCCCATGGCATGTTTGAGCAATATATCATTTAGTGACAACTTTGTGCAAAAAAAAAAAAAAAAAAATTTGTCTCTTTCCCGCAACTTGTGTCGCAATATAAAATATTCCATGCACTCGACATGCCTCTCAGCAAATAGCTTGGGGTGTCTACTTTCCAAAATGGGGTCATTTGGGGGGGTTTTGAACTGTCCTGGCATTTTATGCACAACATTTAGAAGCTTATGTCACACATCACCAACTCTTCTAACCACTTGAAGACAAAGCCCTTTCTGACACTCATTGTTTACATGAAAAAGTTTTTTTTTTTTTTTTTTTTTGCAAAAAAATTTACTTTGAACCCCCAAACATTATATATTTTTTTAAAGCAAATGCCCTACAGATTAAAATGGTGGGTGTTTCATTTTTTTTTTCTCACAGTATTTGCGCAGCGATTTTTCAAACGCATTTTTTGGGGGAAAAACACACTTTTTTAAATTTTAATGCACTAAAACACACTATATTGCCCAAATGTTTGATGAAATAAAAAAGATGATCTTAGGCCGAGTACATGGATACCAAACATGACATGCTTTAAAATTGCGCACAAACGTGCAGTGGCAACAAAATAAATGCATTTTTAAAAGCCTTTACAGGTTACCACTTTAGATTTACAGAGGAGGTCTACTGCAAAAATTACTGCCCTCGATCTGACCTTCGCGGCGATACCTCACATGCATGGTGCAATTGCTGTTTACGTTTGACGACAGACCGCCGTTTGCGTTCGCCTTAGCGCGAGAGCAGGGGGCGACAGGGGTGCTTTTTTTTTTTTTTTTTTTTTTTTTTTTTTTTTTTAATCATTTTTATTATCTCGGGGAATGTAAATATCCCCTATGATAGCAATAGGTAGTGACAGGTACTCTTTTTTGAAAAAATTGGGGTCTATTAGACCTTAGATCTCTCCTCTGTCCTCAAAGCATCTGATGACACCAAGATCGGTGTGATAAAATGCTTCCCCAATTTCCCAATGGCGCTATTTACATCCGGCGAAATCTAAGTCATAAAATGCTCGTAGCTTCCGGTTTCTTAGGCCATAGAGATGTTTGGAGCCACTCTGGTCTCTGATCAGCTCTATGGTCAGCTGGCTGAATCACCGGCTGCATTCTCAGGTTCCCTGTTGAGACAGGTGAGCCAGAGAAAAACACGGAAGACGGTGGGGGGGGGGGGCATTCCCTCCCACGGCTTGTAAAAGCAGTCTAGAGGCTAATTAGCCACTAGGATTGCTTTTACATGAAAGTCGACCGCTGGCTGAAAAGAATGATACCAAGATGATACCTAAACCTGCAGGCATCATTCTGGTATAACCATTCAAAGTCGTGAATGGCGTACCTGAAGACAAAAAAATGGTTAACAATAAAGCACAGTAAACGGTAAAGTATAAAAAATTGCATACCTGAAAAGCAAACATGATAAAACATAATAACAATAAAACATTGCAGAATAGAATACAGTAAAAAAGAGCAGAACAAGAGAGAGAGAAAGAACAATAAAACGACAACTATTTTTTTTTTTTTTTTTTATTTTACACTTTTTTTGTAACTAACTTTTATAACGGTAACCGGTTCCAGGTTCGGGTCTCTCAAAATGCGATGGCATCTTGGGAGACTCTGTGAAAGTGTGCCTAGTCTGTGCAATGCTATACCCTACGCTAATACTCAACTAATGAATGGTAGCGTTCAAAACATTCACCAATGCAAAGACCAGGATTGTCAGGACAGGAGGGACAATAATAGCGGGTGTCACGCCTATATTCGCGCTTGCTGCAGACACAACATCTTTTTTGGGGGGGTTCGTTGGGTAGGGGTACTCGGGAGGACATAAAGAAAATGCCTCTCATGCAGCCGACTGCATTTGGTTGGGGATGTGAATGGGGGAAGTAGGGGCGCTGCAGAAGTGGTGGGTTCCCAATTAGGATTGGCGAATGCAGCAGGAAGGGCACTATGGGCACGACGGGCCTGTGTTTGTCTTCTTGGTGGCAGCGGGACACTACTTGTGCTTGCCACCTCACCAGCTTGAACTGCACTTATGGGACTCGCCACGTCACCAAGTGTTACTGCAGTGCTGGTTTGACTACGACCGGGGTGTACTAGGCCGCTGGCGCTTGCCAGTTCAATAAAAAGCTACCAAAAAAACTGTTAGCGATCGCAGGGATCAGGCCTGACTCTGCGAACGCTGCAGTTATGCGTTAAGTGTTTTGTAAGTGACAGTGATCGATACTGCACTTGGGTGGGCTGGGCCGGGCGGAGGGGCAAAATGCAGGTGCTAGCAGGTATCTGGGCTGATCCCGCTAACACTGTTTTTGGGAACCCTAAACTGCTGGGGACACCAGTATAGATCTGATCGGATCAGATATTGATCCGTTCAGATACTATACCACTAAGGGAGGTGTACGGTGCGTGCGTGGGTGTTAGCGGTACTGGTGCTAATCTGACGCTGCTTGGGGCTGGTGCTTGCCAGTTCACCAAAATACTACCAAAAAAACTGTTAGCGATCGCAGGGATCAGGCCTGACTCTGCGAACGCTGCAGTTATGTGTTTAGTGTTTTGTAAGTGTCAGTGATCGATCGATACTGCACTTGGGTGGGCTGGGCTGGGCCGGGCGGAGGGGCAAAACGCAGGTGCTAGCAGGTATCTGGGCTGATCCCGCTAACACTGTGTTTTTGGGAACCCTAAACTGCTGGGGATGCTAGTATAGATCTGATCGGATCAGATATTGATCCGATCAGATACTATACCACTAAGGGAGTCGTATGCTGCGTGCCTGGGTGTTAGCGGTACTGGCGCTAATCTGACGCTGCCTGGGGCGACGCATATCACCGCCGGGCGATCAGGGGGCTAAACCTTTATTCGGTAATAAACGGCGGGTGCCCTGACACTATAAAAAATAAACAAACTAACCAGCGTCACCCGTAACAGTTATATGGTGATCAGTGGTGAAAGGGTTAACTAGGGGGCAATCAAGGGGTTAAAACATTTATTAGATAGTATATGGGGGTCCCTGACGCTATAAAACGCTGACGGCGAACCTAAATATTTACCTCACTAACTAGCGTCACCAGCGACACTAATACAGCGATCAGAAAAATGATCGCTTAGCGACACTGGTGACAGGGGGTGATCAAGGGGTTAAAACTTTATTAGGGGGGGTTAGGGGGTGTCCTAGACCTAAAGGGGGGTAATACTAACTGTCCCAACACTGTAACTGTCACAAACTGACACCAATGCAGTAATCAGAAAAAAAAAAAAAAAACTGCTGGTGTCAGTTTGTGACGGGGGGGGGGGGGGGGGGGTGATTGGGGGGGGATCGGGGTGTTTAGTGTGCCTGGCATGTTCTACTGTGTGTAGTGTTGTGCACTCACATACCTGTCTTCTCTCCTCGGGCCGGAACGGAAATTACCGAGCCGAGGAGAGATGACATCATTTCCTTTGCTGCTGTTTAGCATACAGCAGCAAAGGAATGTTCTCATTGGCCGGCGGCGATCGCGAGGGGGGGCCACGAACGGATGGCCTCCCCCTCACCTCCGATCGCCGGGGGACAAAAGACGACCGCCTCGGGCACCGGGGGGGGTCCGATCGGACCCCCCACCCGCAGAAGGCAAATCACGTATATGTACGTGATTTTGCCTGTCCGTGCCACCTTGCCGACGTAAATCGGCGTGAGGCGGTCGTCAAGTGGTCAAAGCCATTCATGTTACACTTGGCTTAAGTGAAGAAAAGAAGGAATTATATCTTCATGACCGTATGTATGCAGGGTTAAACTAACCTAAGGGTCGGACTTTTCCGGTTCATTCTGTCATTTCTGACGTCATTAAAAAAGAATGGCAGGATCCGGAGAGAAAACCTTTTTTCTCCAAAGCCCACAAGAGACGTTTTCCTTTTGAGGAGGATCCCTCTGCAGTTTGGAACAAGGTACCCAGGTTGGATGCGGCTTTTTCCCAGGTCTTGAGATCGACCGATCTGGCTTTTGAAGATATGGGGGTTCTAAAGGATCCAATGGATAAACGTATGGATCTTTTTCTCAATAGATTGTGGCAATCAGTCATGAGCAATTTAAAGCCAGCAATGGCAACAACATGTGTAGCCAGGAATCTGCAATACTGGATTAACCAGCTAAAGTCTCATATAGTAGCAGATTCCCCCAAACAAGAGATTTTAGATTCTTTTTCTACCCTATCCTCTGCAGTTGCCTATATAGCAGATGCTGAAGCAATTAAAATGTTGGCTAGATCAGCAGCCTCGACAAATTCTGTGAGAAGAGCTTTATGGCTGAAGACCTGGCCAAGTGACACAGTGTTAAAAAGCAAACTTTGTGGGATTTCCTTTTCGGGTGACCTTCTTTTTGTCCCTGATCTAGATAATATCCTAGACAGGACTGCCGATAAGAGGTCCTTCCCGGTCAAAAAGAAAAAGCAGGCCCCAAAGCGTCTTTTTCGACCTCAAAAAGCTGAGGAGCAAGACAGCAAGTTTCAGGGGAGAAGAAAAAAAATGGTCCTCACAATAGGCAAAGGGTAAGGGCGGAATGTTTTTCCGTCGTCCTACACAAGCCAAAAAACCCCAATGACTCTACCTGGCGGGTGGGCGGAAGGCTACAAGTATTCCTTCCACAGTGGTCAGGTGTAACATCCAATCAGTTTATTCTGACCACTCTCTAGCAGGGCTACACAGCGGAATTTACTGAATGCCCCACAAAAAGTGTTTTGGTGACGAATACACCAAAGGATCTAGTAAAAGCCCTGGCCATGAAGTCCTCTTTAGAGGAACTGATGCAGCAGGGGGTGGTGATCCAAGTACCATCAAAAGAACGGCAGGAGGGCTTCTATTCTCATGTCTTCCTGGTAAAAAACCCAACACCCTAAACCCATCTCGGGAGATTCGTTTTCTGGGTTATCTTAATAAATTCTGTGGATAAAATAATCTTTCTTCCCCCAGAGAAAAAGGACAAGATTCACTATGTTGTGTCAGTACTACAAACCAACCAGCAGCTAACGATAAGACAGGTTATGTCGGGTTTGGGAGTACTAACTTCGACAATGCCGGCTGTTCAGTGGGCGAGACTGCATTTCAGGTACCTGCAGGCCTTTCTCCTGAGGTCATGGGATCGCAGTTTGGAATCCCTAGACACGGAGGTGAAAATTCCATCTCAGATGAAGAGGTCACTATGGTGGTGGAAGAGGCAGGAGATCCTAGCAAAAGGGTTAGTCTGGGCTTTTCCAGTCGAAAAAAGACTAACAACCGATGCCAGCTGTTTGGGTTGGGGGGGCCCCCCTAGAAAAGAACTTCACTCAGGGAAGTTGGTACGAGAAAGGGGCAACAAGGTCCTCAAACTGGAGAGAGCTCAAGGCAATCGCCTTATCTCTAGTGACATTTGCCCAGGATCTTCGTTTACACCATGTTCAGGTGCTAACGGACAATGCCACGGCAGTGACTTATATAAACAGATGGGGGCACAAGGAGCAAATCATTGCAAGCACTGGCTATGGAAACTCTGCGGTGAGCAGAAGAACACACTTGCTGTCTTTGTCAGCAATCCACCTGAAGGGAACTCTGAACAGAGTGGTGGATTTCCTGAGCAGGAATCCCATCCAAGAAGCGGAATGGTCTTTGAACCCAAAGGTTTTCGCTATGATTGCCGAAAGGTGAGAGCAGCCAGAGGTGGACCTGTTTTCCTCAAAGGAGAATGCTCAATTCTTCTCCCTAAGCACTCACGACTGGTCACTAGAGTCAGACGCATTGGCGTATCCATGGAAATTTCTTCTTTGCTATGCTTTCTCCCCTTTCCAGTTAATATTGAGAAAAATTCAAAAGGAAACGGTACCAGTCATCTTAATCACGCCCTTTTGGCCAAAAAAGGGCCTGGGTTTCAACTGTTCTGGGAACGGCGATCAAACCTTGTTGGCATCTACCCCTCAGGCACAATCTTTTAGTACAAGGCCCAGTAAATCACCCAGAGGTGGCCAGTCTGGCTCTCACAGCCAGGGAATATTTTACAGGATGGAGCAGATAAGGGACTAGTGGTCAGTACACTGAAAGTTCAGGTTGCTGCGCTAGCAGTGGTGTTAGAAAAATCTGTAGCCTCTGATCCACTGGTAATCAGATTTTTTTTTTTTTTTTTTTTTTTAAAGCTCTTACAAGATCTAGACCAGCACCACTCAAGGGTTTCCCTAAATGGGATCTGTCAATAGTTCTACAGTCCCTAGGAGTCCCTTTGGAAGAAGCACCTCTCAAGTATCTTACTTTTAAGACCATGTTCCTGATTGCCATTGCTTCTGCACGCAGGATCACTGAGCTAAACGCTCTCCTAATTATGGAACCTTGCTTATCTATATTTCCAGATAGACTTCTACTAAGGACAGACCCAAATTTCTTACCTAAAGTAGCTTCAATGCATAATCATGCTCAAGACATTGTGCTTCCAACCTTCTGTGCAAACCCAGTGGGGGAGAAGGAGACCCTTTTTCACATGTTGGATGTCAGAAGGACTATGTTGTGTCACTTAGAAAAGACAAAGGATTTCAGACGTACAGATTCATTATTTGTTTCTTTTTCGGGCAACAGGAAGGGTTGCCAGGCTTCTAATGTTTCTTTAGCCAGATGGCTGAAATTATCCATTTCAGAGGCATATTCACATGCAGGTTTCTCTCCACCAGTGGGGATTTGTGCACACTCGATCAGAGCACAGGCGGCCACCTGGGCAGAGAGAGCTGGTGCCACCCCTGAACAAGTTTGCAAGGCGGCAACATGGTCAAGTTTCCGCACGTTTGTGCGACATTACAGGTTGGACCTCACATCTGCCAGCGATCAGGTGTTTGGCAGAAAGGTCCTGCCCTAAGGGGGTGAGTCTTTGTTATCCTCTCAGGTGCTGTCCTGAAAGACGCCTTGGGAAAATCCAAGTTAGACTTACCGGTAACTTGTTTTCCAGAAGTCTTTCAGGACAGCAATAACCCGCCCCACTGGTTTTTAATTACTATGCTGTGACTAACGTATGTGTTCCAGCCGGGGCCAGAGGTTCTCTTCTACAACCGAGGTGTGGTGGGGAGGTGCCTCCCTTTAAAGATCTGGAAGAAGGTGTTTCCTATGGTTCGGTGGGAGGAGTCACTATCTCTCAGGTGCTGTCCTGAAAGAAAAACAAGTTACCAGTAAGTCTACGGGCCCTTTCACACTGGGGCGGCTTCGGTGGTAAAGCGCCGCTATTGTGAGCGGCGCTTTACCTTCAGTATGCGGCCACTAGCGGGGCGGTTTTGCCCCCTGCTAGCAGCCGAGAAATGGTTAAAACCCACCGCAAAGCACCTCTGCAGAGGCGCTTTTCTGTCGGTATAGCCGCGCTGTCCCATTGATTTCAATGGGCAGGAGCGGTATACATTCCGCTCCTTCACCGCTCCGAAGATGCTGCTAGCAGGACTTTTTTTACCGTCCTGTCAGTGCACCGCTCCAGTGTGAAAGCCATTGGGGCTTTCACACTGGAGACAAAGCAGCGGCACTTTCGGGTCGGTTTGCAGGCGCTATTATTAGCGCAATTGCGCCTGCAAACCACCCCAGTGTGAAAGGGCCCTAACTTGGATTTTTTGTTTGCAAATAATAAAGATTCTAACTACCAATAGGGCTGGGAGATTTTCTAAAAAAGAAAAATCTTCGATTCTCTTAAAAAAACTATATTCACGATTCGAATCAAGGTGTGTGGTTTTTTTTTTTTTTTTTTTTTTTACTCTTTGGAAACCCCGCCGGTCTGGAGGCGCTGCAGGCATGAGTTTTTAGGCCGAAGCCGCGGCCTCGCCTAAAAACCCTAACTACCAACAAGAATAAGTCCTTTACATTTAAAGAGCATCTGTCATTTCAGATCCATCATGGCAGCGCCTGTTAGCGGGCGTCCACTTACCTGCTGCTGCCACATCACCAGCCGTCCCATTAAAGTGAATGGGACTGTTGGCGAGTCAACAGAGGGTCAGAGGAGGAGGAGCTGCTGCAAGACAGATGACAGTTGCTCTTATGATTTAAATCGAGTTATTTTAAATCGAGCCTTTTTTACTAGTGATTTAAATCAAATCCACCCTGGATTTTACACAAAGGAAGTAATAGAGAACAGCATACTTTCTCAAACAAGTACATGGTACAGCAGGCACATATCGGTAATAAGAAATCCTGGTTTCACATATTCTTTAACCGTTCCCCGACCGGCTCCTGTGTGTGTGTGTATATGTATGTGTGTTAAGAGCCATAGCAGGTGCAGGGGACTCGATTTGCGTGGCCGGCGGGCGCGATCCCCGCTGACCGCCTGCGATTGTGGGCATGAAAGCAGGAACAGAGATTTGTGTAAACACACAAATCCCTGTCCTGTCAGGGGAGGAGAAACAGATTGTGTGTACCTACTAAACAGGAGCAACGATCTGTGTTCTCCCCCAGTCAGTCCAGTCCTCTCAGTTAGAACACACCTAGGGAACACACATTTAACCCTAGTGTTAACAGCTTCCCTGCCAGTGACATTTATACAGTAATCAGTGGCTATTTTTAGCTCTGATCGCTGTATAAATGTCAGTGGTCCCTCAAAAGTGTCCTATCTGTCTGCAGTGTTGCAATCCCGATAAATCGCTGATCGCCGCCATTACTAGTAAAAAAATAATAATAAAAATGCCTTAGATCTATCCCCTATTTTGTAGACGCTATAACTTTTGTGCAAACCACTCAAAATAGGCTTTTTGCAATATTTTTTTGGGGGAAAAAAAAATTGTAGAAGAATACATATCGGCCTAAAAAAATTTGGGGGGTTATAGCAAAAAGTAAAAAATTGTTTTTTTTTTTTCCAAAATTGTCACTCTTCTTTTGTTTTATAGTGCAAGAAATAAAAACTGCAGAGGTGATCAAATACCACCAAAATAGAGCTCTATTTGTGGGTAAAAAAGGACATAAATTTTGTTTGGGTACCACGTCGCATGACTGCGCAATTGTCAGTTAAAGCGACGCAGTACCGTATCGCAAAAAATGGCCTGGTCAGGAAAGGGGTACATTTTTCCGGGGCTGAAGTGGTTAACGCTGTCAGACAAGTGCTAATGCCCATAGCTGAGCAGGTGTCATGTTGTGTCTATGAACATATTGTGCAATTGCTGCCTAATAACCGTAATAGTTAAAAGTACAAGTGTTTGATATCTGGGAATCACCCCAAGTCATCCCCAGGGGCAGGTATGCTGCAATTAATACCCAGAACAATGTGACTGTGTTGTAGGTTTTGATTACAAAGTTCAGATGACTTGCTTGTCTGTTTAGGGAAGAATATGAAACCAATTTTGAACAAAGTCTTTTACCTGAAACAAACACCACCACACGTATTTTCCCCTTAGACAAGAAAGGCTCTTAGGGCTCATTTAGACGTGCAAAGAAATGTGAGCGCCAATTAACATACCTAATCCGTTAAGATGCATTAACAGCTCATTTGTGATGCGATTGTGTTGCTTTCAAACTTGCTTGCCAGGTGCTCCCTCTGCATCTTTTTTATCTTTTATATAGATTTTTGTAATTTCTTGGCTAATAATGCTTTCTAAATGAATCTCCAACACGCAGTAAACGCCCTAGGAAGCGTTTGGGGAGCAGCGAAGCCTGACAAAAACGACATGCTGGGTTGATTTTGAGGCAATGCAACACTAACACAACCATATGAACAGCACTGGGCGCTGCCATGCACATGATTTTGACAGGTGTTCATGGAGCTTCAAAAACATACATGAAACACCTGCTTTTGAAGCTAGTGTACCCTTACTGTACAAAAGAAGGCCACAAAGAAAGTACTGAATATACATGTGCTTCCCAACTTTATTACTATTCTTAGGACCACTAAGTTGGTACTGAAGGATCACATACTTGTGTAGAACACATGTTGTTCTTCATACATGCTGATCCTAGTTTCCTGATGTTTGCTTGTGAGATGGGCGGAGCAAGTCTCCCGGCATCATCTGTAAGTCTAATTATTACTAAGTTTACAGGGAGCGTAAGTGGCTCTCCAATAGGAAATCCTGCACGGAACTTCCTTTTATATACACATTCTTACTCCATGGAACACTGTATCCTTTTTCCTGTCAAGCTGAGGTTACATTATATTCAGCATGGTAGATGACTTCACTGGACCAGAAATGAAGTACTGTGTTTTAGTTTGTACACCTGTAAGATAAATTATGTGCAATGTGTAAATGGAATAACAAAAAATCACTGCAATTCTTGTGTTTTTTTTTTTTTTTTTTTTCCCTTGTGGTGTTTCATTCTATTTATAGGATTTCTTTTCATTTCCAACCGGTTTAAATTTTTATACCTATGCGTTTTTATTTTTAGGAAGACTGGCCATAAATTCAATCAATTATTTTTTTTCATTGCCTTAGCATACATTTATTTTGTTTTCCTCTAGCCCAGGTTCACACTGAACCCGTGTGAGGTCAGCTGAACTTGCACGATTTCACTCACTCACATCAGTCCCGATATCGGCAGCGATTTCGGAGACATCTGTGCAGGTTTCTGCACAGATGTCAATGTAAATCGCAGCCCGAAATCTCAAAGTAGTACAGAAACTACTTTTTGTAATCAGTGCACCACCCCAGATTTGGCGTTGCACCGATTAGGATGGTGCCATTGACAGCAATTGCTGCCGATTTGACATGTCAAATCGCATGTCAAAACGCTTCAGTGTGAACCTGGGCATAGTTTAATGCCATTTTTTTCAGGGGTTAGTGAGGGTGCCTGGCAGAAACACACTTGTGTAATTGGTTCTAATGTATAGTATACATTACACTTTCATCTTCAATTTTTTTTTTTTTTTTTTTGTTTTCTTTTTTAGAACAGAATTCTAGAATGGTTCAACCTTTTTTCTTTCTGCAGATAATGTGCAAGTGGTGTTATGAAATGATTGCTCAGTGCAGGATTTCCTCAATACACAGAAGTGTGTAGCCCTATTATATATGAGCATTGTGTGGTCAGGCCTTTAGTATGATGTTGCTGCTACAGACAAAGGGGGCTATTTAAGAAAGGTAAATCCACTTTGCACTTTCAAGTGCAGTCACTGTAGATCTGAGGGGGACATGCAAGGAAAATAAAAACAGCATTTTTGCTTGCATATGATTGAATGATAAAATCAGCAGAGCTTCCCCTCAGATCTACAGCGACTGCACTTGCAGTGTACTTGTAGTGCGGAGTTGATTTCCCTTTAGTAAATCAACCCCAAAGTGTCTTCATATATTTTTGTAAAATACTTCACTTTAATTCCACTTTCAAGAAGTGTCAGTTTCAGAAAATATGAAACCTGTATCTCTGCTACTTAGCAGAGTGGTGTTGGTGTAAGAACCAGGCTTGTCTTTCTAGCAATGTTACTAGACTATACCAGACACCTGGCTGCTTCGGTGTTGAGCCCTGGTTCACACAGGGGCGCACCGTCGGGTGACTTAGCCGCCTGACAAGTCGCGTCCCGTTCTGTACTACGGAACCGTTCTAATAGGAGCGACGTAAGTCGCTCCGACTTAGAAAAAGGTTCCTGTACTATTTTTGGGGTGACTTCAGACGACTTGCATTGACTTCTACAGAGAAGTCGTTTTGCAAGTTGCTGCTGAAGTCGTGTGCAGGTGGCCACTGTGAGTCGCCTGCAAGTCGTGTTGCCCCTGCGTGAACCGGCAGTAAAGAGCGAGTGAAAGTTGCCCTGTGGGGAGTGCTTTTTACTGCACTGTTTTTAGCAAAGCAGTTGTAAAAGGTATGTCAAGTTCGACTTTGGATGATTTCCAGATCAAAATGTCAGCAAGATCTGCATACTTGACAGTTCATGAAGCATGAAGTCAGCCTTTTCTTCCACTCTAGCCTGGCCTTGGATATTTCTGGATATGTGTTCCACACAAGTATTGATTTTTCCTATTTAGGCACTTCAATTGCCTATTCAGAGATGCCTGTCTAAGCCTGGCCATACATTTATACACATTTCTTGTGCAATTTCCTTTTTAGATTTACCAAAACCATATAATATAATCTAATATGAGGTCAAACCTAAACTCTTTTAAATGTATATGCAATTAGGCAGGCCCTTGCTCTACACAGTTGAAGGTAAATCTAAAGATCTAAAGGCAAATTAATTAGGAAAATTGTATAATGTATGGCCAGCTGTGAGGGGAGCAGCACACAGGTTTTTTTACTTTTTATACATAGAATGCATTAAGGGAAAAACCTTCAGCCTTTACAACTAATTTTAAGTTTTTGGGAGCTCCTAGGGTGTGGTGGAGTAGGACAGGTTCTCTTAATGTCAGATACCAACATTTCTTATGACACATAGGGGTTGATTTACTAAAGGCAAATCCACGCTGCACTACAAGTGCACTTGGAAGTGCAGTCGCTGTAGATATGAGGGGAATCTCCGCTGATTTTATCATCCAATCATGTGCGAGCAAAAATGCTGTTTTTTTATTTTCCTTGCATGTCCCCCTCAGGTCTACAGCGACTGCACTTCCAAGTGCACAGGCGATTTGTCTTTAGTAAATAACCCTCAAACTCTGTTTAGAAAAGGTAAGCTGATCTTTTGTAAGTGAAAACTAACAGGTAGAGTTTGTTCAAGATAAAATCCACTCCACAGCATTTTCTGCTGCTGCTGGGTTTGGTGCCACCATCTTCTTTTGCAGATGGCCTCCTGGCAACAAAAGTGAGTACACCCCTAAGTGAAACTGTCCAAATTGGGCCCAAAGTGTCAATATTGTGTGTTGCCTCCATTATTTTCCAGCGCTGCCTTAACCCTCTTGGACATGGAGTTCACCAGAGCTTCACAGGTTGCCACTCGAGTCCTCTTCCACTCCTCCATGACGACATCACGGAGCTGGTAGATGTTGGAGACCTTGTGCTCCTCCACCTTCTATTTGAGGGTGCCCCACAGATGCTCAATAGGATTTAGGTCTGGAGACATGCTTGGCCAGTCCATCACCTTTACCCTCAGCTTCTTTAGCAAAGGCAGTGGTCATCTTGGAGGTGTGTTTGGGATCATTATCATGTTGGAATACTGCCCTGCGGCCCAGTCTCAGAAAAGAAGGGATCATGCTCTGCTTCAGTATGTCACAGTACATGTTGGCATTCATGGTTCCCTCAATGAACTGTAGCTCCCCGGTGCCAGAAACACTCATGCAGCCCCATACCATGACACTCCCACCACTATGCTTGACGGTAGGCAAGACACACTTCTCTTTGTACTCCTCACCTGGTTACCGCGACACACGCTTGACACCATCTGTACCAAATAAGTTCATCTTGGTCTCATCAGACCACAGGACATAGTTCCAGCAATCTATGTCCTTAGTCTTCTTTTTTTCAGCAAACTGTTTGCAGGCTTTCTTGTGCATCATCTTTAGAAGAGGCTTCCTTCTGGGACGACTCAGTGTGTGGCATATGGTCTGAGCACTGACAGGCTGACTCCCCACCCCTTCAACCTCTGCAGCAATGCTGGCAGCACTCATACATCTATTTCCGAAAGACAACCTCTGGATATGACGCAGAGCATGTGCACTCAACTCCTTTGGTCAGCCATGGCGATGCCTGTTCTGAGTGGAACCTGTCCTGTTAAACTGCTGTATGGTCTTGGCCACCGTGCTGCAGCTCAGTTTCAGGGTCTTGACAATCTTGTTATAGCCTGGGCCATCTTTATGTAGAGCAACAATTCTTTTTTTCAGATCCTCAGAGTTCTTTGCCATGAGGTGCCATGTTGAACTTCCAGTGACCAGTATGAGAGTGAGTGAGAGTGATAACACAAAATTTAACACACCTGCTCCCCATTCACACCTGAGACCTTGTAACACTAATGAGTCACATGACACCGGGGAGGGAAAATGGCTAATTGGACCTTTTCACTTAGGGGTGTACTCACTTTTGTTGCCAGTGGTTTAGACATTAATGGCTGTGTTGAGTTATCTTGAGGGGACAGCAAATTTACACTGTTAGGCCCGGTTCACACTTGTGCGATGCGAGAACACTGGGAATCCACTGCGAGTTCCCGCAACCCACCGACTCGCATGTCAGTTCACACTGCCATATGTGAATCACTGAGGAGTGTCAATACATTGTTAACGACACCCCCGGTTCAGCTTGCATATCGCACTGCGAACTGACAGTTTGGACATGAATCGGATCGCATATGTGTGAACACATGCTAACTGATTCTGGTCCGAACAGAAAAAAGGGTCCTGTGCGTGTTTGGACCGAATGCGGTGCGATATCAGCCATACTATCTGTATGGCTGATATTGCACCGCACAGACATCGCATGTAATGTGAACAGCAGTGCGCTGCGAATTACATGCCATGTCTGGCATCGCACAAGTGTGAACCGGGCCTTATACAAGCTGTACACTCACTACTTTATATTGTAGCAAAGTGTAATTTCTTCAGTGTGTGTGTATATGTATATATGTGTGTGTGTGTGTGTGTGTGTGTGTGTGTATATGTATGTATGTGTGTGTGTATGTGTGTGTGTGTGTGTGTATATATATATATATATATATATATATATATATATATATATATATATATATATATATATATTTAGAAGACACCCTAGAGAATAAAATGGTGGTTGGTGCAATATTTTATGTCACACTGTATTTGCGCAGCGGTCTTTCAAATGCAATTTTTTTGGAAACAATTACTTTAATGAATTAAATTAAAAACTAACCAGTAAAGTTAGCCCTTTTTTTGTTTTATAATATTTTTTATTTTTTTATGTATAATAATACATCGCGAGAATCGTGATCTTTTTATTCCAAGCAAAAAAAAATCGTGAACTGCATTAGAAGATGAGGTAAACTCCATCTTTATTCTAATTATATGGCTGGACTTTTCTTCGCTTACTCATGTTTACTTCCTCTGTGGCCAGCAAGCAGGAATTTACAGGTGTGTGAGCGCAACAAGTACTGTACATGACTTGCATATCTGATTTGAGGCAGTCACATAACACATTCTCTGAACATGAAACATTTTTTGTTCTAGTGTTCTTCATCGGATGCCGGGATATTATGAAATTTCTTGTTTTGGTGATACAGCAAGTCCCAGAACAAGCTTTCTCTGCACAAACTATGCAATGACTTTCTTAGATTTCTTACAGCTAGATACCCAGAGATTTCAAGAAGCGTAACTTTTAAATATCTTTTGTTTGCAGTTGGGAAATTTACAAAGGATTTACTTTTTGTTCAAAAAGATGGAAAAGAGGTCTGACTCCACATTTCATCTAGGGAAGGGGAAGAATGCTGTTATAAATCATGTTCTAGGTAGTGAAGGCAATTATGCGGGCCTTTTTATAGGCTCTTCTTTTTGCTAGCTTATACAGAGTGCTTTGACCACCTTCTCCCCCCAGGTTCCGGATGGGTCTGATCATACATGAAGTGCAGACCCCGCGTACCTGAAGCACCTTTTTGAGCTACTGCACATTCATATTCAGGTTGTGTTTTATTGGTGGTAGTTATGCTGTCCGCCTACCTTTTGAACTGCCCTTGTAATCGTAGGTCAGTCAGCCTATTTCTTTATCATACATCACGGGCCACAGAGCACCATATTTAAACTGTCTGGGTTACGCTACCTTTAGGTGATTGGACACTGACAAACAATAGAAAGAAAGTTCCCCCCATATAACCCCTCCCATACAGGAAGTACCTCAGTTTTTTTTGCCAGTGTCTTGAAGGTGATGGTCATGGCTGTTTGAAGCTCTTCAAAACTTAATTATGTCCCATTAAAGGGCATTATGATCGGATCCATTCGGATGGCATGAAGGCTAAAGTGGATGGTACCCGAGCCTCATCTCAAGCACCAGGGTGGCACCAGAGGTCATGCGACTCAAGGAGGTGTACCACATTCTGTCACGGACAGTACAAGTGCTGTCTCCGTCGCCAATTCATATTCCAGGTATAGGATAGTGGCAAGGTGAACTCTGCAGGGGAATCTACTAGATTCCAAGCTCTACAACAGTTGGGACAGGTATGTCTTAAGACAAGAGTCCCACTGCCAATGGTGGTACATACACTGGTAATACCTTTTTTAAGGTCTGCTTCTCCCTTATTTTACGCTTTTTTTTCCCTTTTTAGGATTCTTCCACATCTGTTCCATAAGGTGGTAACACTGATATTCATGTTGGCCAAATTAGCCCAGGGGGCTCGGTGCAGAGACATAGCAGGTCTTGCGGGGGTTACTCCTTTGGACACTCCCAGTCCAGCAGGACCTGATGGCCTTGAGTCCTGTATCTCAGCACTGTTGAGCCCCCGGAAGCCAGCTTCGGGGAACTTCATTTACAGGACTTGGAAAATATTTTTTTCCCTGGTGTGAAGCCAGGAAGTGGCACCTGCAGAAATATGTGGGTGGGAGGTTTTCTCTCCCTTTCTCCAGTCGGTAGAAGAAAGGAGTTTGGCCTTAAGCACCGTTAAGGGTCAGGGTTCGTCCCTATTTATTTATTTTTTTTTCCAAGGTAACTTGGACAGTCCCAACCGTCAGGTCATTCTTGTGTCCTTGGGACTTGAATTGGTCTTGACTGTCCTTGCAGAGGCCACTTTTTGAACCAGTCAGGGGATTCTGTTGGTCCTTTTATCTCAGACGGTGGCTTCTTTGGTTGCTATCACTTCATGAAGTGGAGTGTCAGTATTGGCATCACAAGGTGATGTTGCGTACCCATCCATTTTTTATTGCTTAAAGTGGTTTCTAGTTTTTCATTTTGAAACAGGAGAATGTCTTGCTTATTTTATTTCTCCTAAGGAGAAAGATCGCTACC
This sequence comes from Aquarana catesbeiana, assembly GCF_042186555.1. Lineage (NCBI taxonomy): Eukaryota > Metazoa > Chordata > Amphibia > Anura > Ranidae > Aquarana > Aquarana catesbeiana. Next base: position 129,422,000 of record NC_133327.1, read on the forward strand.
TACTCTAGAGGTAGTTTGAACGCTCAGGGTCTACTTGAGTTGTCACAAGTCATAAATCCTGGTTGTGCTGCCAGAAGAGCCCAGGAAGAGCAGGCGGCATCCAGGTCGAATATTTAGCATTGGATCTGCCAGTTTATCAATGATGCCTATGGTTTAAATGGCAAAAAACTTGTTTTTCCCTGGGAAGAGATTCTCTACCAGATGTGGGAGTATCTTGGGCCATCCGTCATCAGATGTCGGTGGCCCAGGGGTACAAGACCACTGTTTGGTCTTTGGTTTATACATCTACAGGGTTTTTACCATGTCAATCACATAGAAAATACTGCCTAACGGAGTAGGTCCTCCTTTGGAGGCAGTTTCTATAATAGTGTCTCCCTCCCCTCAGGTGCATTGCTTTAGGACATCCCAGATAGTCAGTCATTATGGTGCTCTGTGTCCTGTGATGTACGATAAAGAAAATGGATTTTTAATACGGCTTACCTGTGAAATCCTTTTCTTGGAGTACATCACGGGACACAGAGGTCCCTCACCTCTTTTCTGGGATCTTCAATGCTTGCTACAAAAAGGTACTTCCTGTATGGGAGGGGTTATATGGGGGGACGACTTTCTTTCTATTGGTTGTCAGTGTCCAATCACCTAAAGGTAGCATATAACCCAGATAGTCGTTATTATGGTGCTCTGTGTCCCGTTATGTACTCCAAGAAAAGGATTTTACAGCTAAGCTGTATTAAAAATCCATTTTTTTTCTCTTCTTCTTTATTGTGTCACTGGCACTTATAATCATTGTAACCTACCTTGTGCAGTTTGTAACCTTTTTGGAAAATTTTTCAATAAGCTCTTTTTGTAAAAGTAAGCAATGAAGGAACAGTGGAGGAAGGAGGGGCGGGTCCCCGTTGCAAACTTTTTTTTTTTTCACAGTAGCTCAGCCTGAAAAGAGTGAGAACTCCTGTCGGGTTTTTACTGCTATCCAAGGCTTCGTTCCACAGATTTCCCCTCACTTCCTGTTCTCTTTTATCAAACCGGTGGTTAGGGAAAATCTTCAGCAAGGACATGGACAGAAATATGACCAGGGTTTTAGCCTTCTCCCTAATCTACATGGGAAAAGCATTTTTGTTTCAGGCTATGTTTCTGTTGAGCCGGTAAAATTCCTGTCTGGTAAAATGTAAGCAAGAGAGGACGTAGTGGTGCACCTAAATTAAAATTCTGAGCCGAAAAATACAGGATACACTTGACAGAAAACCAAAACTAAAATGGAAAGGATAAATATATAATTCAACTTTTTTTTTATTCGTTTTTGAAAACGCTTTTGCGTTGAAAAAGCTCAAGAAAAATGCATCTCTTTAAATTCTATGGATGTGTTAGCACTGGTCCGTTGCTCTTCCATTGCGGTGTTAGAAATTGTGCTTGCCGCATTTTTGGTCACTTTCAAAAACTCACCACCCCATTGAAATGCATTGAAAACGCATCAAAAATGCACCCATATTGCGTTTTTGATGTGTTTGTTTTTTTTTGTTTTTTAAGTCACATGACCTATTTAAAACGTACATTAAATGCTGTAAAATTGCGAAGCTTTTTCGGCAGCAATTATCTGCACTTTTTTTTTTTTTCTTCTATCGGCAAAGCGCTGATAACTCCTTATTTTCAGCCGATAATTTTCAGAGCCCGATTATATTGGTGTGTCCCTAACAGGAAGTGAGGGTAAGTATTTCTAATAGAGCCCTGGAGTAGTAACAACCTGACCGGGATCCTAATCCTTCTCTATCCATCCAAAGCAGAAGGAGAAACTAGAACTTGGTGAGTCAAGGATCCGATTAGACACAGAACGCATGTGAACATAGCTAAACCTGCTGTAAAGCAGGAATGTCTAAATGCAGGAAAGAGTGATCTGGGAGGCATAGGTTTTGTGTTTTGTTTTTTTTGTTTTTTTTGGGTTTTTTTTTGTTTGTTTCCAGACAACTTCTGTGTTTAGAATAGCTAAACACAGGAGTGACAATGTGAATGAGGCCTTACGCTGCTCAATTTTGACAATACATTTTCATGTATAGGCAAAATAAAATGAGCTTGCATTCAATTGATGTTTTTTTGCTGTGTTTGGAGGTCAGAGTGCAAGAGTGAATGTATTGTGGCATTTATGCATTTCCTGTTCAGACACAAAACGCCACAATAGACTCCGGTGATCGATGTTTAGTTTTTCCAGTAAAGCTACACCAAAGGGGTTTTACCAAGAAATGTTATACTCCTGTGTGTAATGCTTTCATATTTCATTCCAATTAGTTCACTTACCACTACTGGAAACTGTCTGTGGGCCTGCTTTTATAATTTATTGCATTATGAAGTTAAACTTTGCGAATCAGTTTGCAAAATGACTGACCTTCCCTTTTTTTTTTTTTTTTTTTTTTTTTTTTTTTTTTTTTTTTTTTTCTTCGGTGTGGGAGGGCTGGGGGTTAAAACCAGAAAGCCAAGAAAAAGCTGTCACAATTTAAAAAAAAAAAAAACACGTGGCCGAGCAAAGCTGCATTTGTGTCACTCATTTAGTACCCTGAATGGAAAACTGCAATGTCCAACAGCCTTGGCAGTTGTTGGCTTGTAGTTTTCAATGAACTACCACGGCCCTGTGGAGCACTGTAGTAGTTCATCCCCTCTTCCTGTCAGATTGTATCTGCTTGGATACACTTGGATACACTGGCAGATCTGCTGGAGACCCGCATGGTAAATGATTGTATTATATTCAACTTTTTAATTTAATATCGTGAATTTAAATGAATATGAATCTATTGTCTGCCATTATTGGTACTTTTTTTTTTTTTTTTTTTTTGAAGCGGTATTAAAAATCCTGCTTGGTGCATATTTGACAAACCGCACCAAAAATGCACCTCCACATTGAAATGCATTGAAAACGTAGGGAGAACGCATCAAATATGCACCCGTCAAAATAAATATAAAGTGACTTCAGTGCATAAACCAATTGAACGTTACTGGGTGTAACCTCAAGGCTAAAAGCAATCACTCTGTGATGCCCCTAGTTATCCAGCGATCGCCACACTCTTCACACTGTGTGTTAAATCAGCAGCAATAGAAAATAGGTGTATAAACATGCAATATAAATAATAAAAAAAAAAATAAGAATAAAAGTGATTCTAGTGCATAAATAACTTGTCTTAAGGCTGGACACCTAACACACAAATCTTAAACAACAATATAATGGTGCATGTCCATCGATACAAGTCCTTATATAAAAAGTCCTTTTTGTGAGGTAGTGCACAATATCCCTATACCCTTAGTGGTGATTATTCATAATATAGGTGACAATCTTGCTCCCACATTGCATCCGTGCTCTCTAGCCTCTCACCTCAGGTAAGTATTAAATCAGCATAGCCTATGGTTCCTTGGACGGTGTACTGACATGTAGTCAGTGGGGGTCCTCTATAGTTGTTTCCGATCTGCTCTCACATATGTTGTGTCTCTATTTTCTCCCAGGAGGAGACACAACATAACAGAGACACAACATATGTCTTTTGCAGAGACATTGGAGTACAATTTCTTTTTATTGGAATAGTTTTTGGTGGCACAGGTAGTGGTACGTATTTGTTCAGAAAGATGAGCATTTCCTAGGTGGAGACAGAGGATCTAAACCTTATATGCTGTAGGTGTATATTCTCTCCAAGATCTCTTGCACACGGCATAAAATTGTACTATTCTTTATATACGGGATCTTAATGGGGACTGGCAGAAAGATCCTGAGTAAAAAAAACTAGTTATCTCTGTATAGACCTCGCTATGCACTCCTAAAATTTATGCTCATCCTCTTCAAATTGCAGTGTTCAGTTTATGCCTGTATGCTCATAGGTAGTGTGTATACGTGGAAATTACTGCACTTAGATTTGACTGCTTAACTGTGTCCAGGGTTGTTAATTAGCTTTAAACAAGTCTACCATTTAATAAAATGGGGGGGGAGGGGGTGAACAAATCCATTCAGGATTGTTAGAGAATTGACCCTTTCTCTTGTGATCCTAGGACTGAGCTGCACCAATGATGTCTGACAACGGAGAACTCGAAGATAAGCCACCAGCCCCTCCAGTGCGGATAAGCAGCGCAACAGTCTTCGGTTCTGGGTTGAAGGACCCCCTATCAAGCAATCACAGCCTTAAACCCCTTCCACTAATCCCAGAGGAAAGAAAATCTTCAAGAAATAAAATAATATCCATTTTCTCTAGTAATGAAAAAGGTAAGTTAGTACTGTTTGTACTTGAAAGCTATGGAATGGAAAATTTAATGGTAAAGCTCAACTCCCCGCAAAAAACGTTTGTTCAACCACTTCCCGCCTGGCCAATAGCAGAATGACGCCATATGACGTCAAGCAGGACAACATGCCGGTTCGGGGCGATCACGCTTCTCCGATCGTGGTAAGAAGCCTCTGACAGATCAGCTGTGACCAATCACTCCATTCCTTGGTTCACGCTGACAGGGAGAGCCGCGGATGTTAGAGGATGGGTCTGTGCTGATAATCAGCACATTGATTATCAGCATAGCCCCATCAGATGTGCCCTACAGTAACACCTGTCAGAACCTCTTCACTGCTGCCTATCGGTGCCCTATATCAGTGCCGCCTACAGGTGCCCTGTATCAGTGCCGCCTCGTCAGTGCCCGTCAGTGAAGGAGAAAACAAAAAAATAAAAACCCCAGTAGGGATAAAATACTGCCAAAAGAAAGCTCTATTTGTGGGAAGAAAATGATAAAAATTTTGTTTGGGTACAGTGTTGCATGACTGCGCAATTGTCATTCAAAGTGCGATAGCACTGAAAGCTGGAAATTTGTCCTGGGCAGGAATGGGCGAAAGTGCCTGGTATTGAAGTAGTTAATTATATTCCTCAATAGCCACAAAGGCTATAAATCCACTTTGCATGCACAAAATTCCCTTGCAAACTCAGATATTACTTTACACAAAAGTAGCAGTGACATAATCGTCGTCCTGTACATGGTTAGATAGCAGAGCTGTGGGAGGGGCCCACACCGCTGAAAACGACCAGTTCCAGGTGGAGACAAGTCCAGTTACCCTGCACAGCAAGAGAGCAGCAATGACCGGTCTTTATTACATGAAGCTCTGCACAGACTCAGTTCACACTTGATTAGTCCACACATCTGAAAGAAATACACAAAGTACATCAGGATTCAAGGGAGAATACACATGTTAAATGTATTTCGATTAAATTAAAGATATTTGCTTATCCTAGAGTTTTAAAATGGATATTGAAAAATCATAGATTACCCGTTTGCTGCCCGCCATCGATTGACGGCGGCAGAATGGCACTCCTGTGCGAATCGCCGTAGCTATGCGGCGGGCACTTTAAGGTGTATAGGGCCCGTGCACATGGCTGGACACCTGCGATTGCTCCTGAGAACGGAAATCTGTCAATGTAAACAGACAGATCTCCGTTCTGTCGGGTGAGGAGAGCGATCTGATGTTCCTACTGCTTAGGAACAACAATCGGTCTGCTCCCCCAGGCAGTGTCCCCCCCCCCCCACAGTTAGAATCACTCCCTAGGACACACATTTAACCCCTTCATCGCCCCTAGTGTTAACCCCTTCTTTGCCAGTGACATTTATACCGTAATCAATGGCTTTTTATAGCTCTGATTGCTGTATAATTGTCAATGGTCCAAAAATAGTGTGAAAAGTGTCCGATCTGGCCGCCGCAATGTATCAGTCTCAATAAAAATCACAGATCGCCGCCATTACTAGTAAAAAAAAAAATAATAAAAATGCCATAAATCTATCCCCTATTTTGTAGACGGTATAACTTTTGCGCAAACCAATCAATATACGATTAAGCTGAGTTCCACCAAAAAGTGGAAGTTCCGCTTTCAGTACTCCTCGCCCCCTGACATGCCACATTTGCCATGTCTTTGTTGGAAGGGCGGGGGGGGGGTGTTTTTTTGACACAACACAGGTCCCAGAAGATTGGCTGGGAAATAGCAGAGCACAGCGCGACTCGCGCATGCACAGTGCGCGCCCGGCCGAGAAGCCGTAAGCTGTCACGGCCAGGTGCCCGCAGTTGCTATGACGGCTCCGAGAACGGGGGAGAAGAGCGAGGCTCTGGGCGGCCGCATTGCTGGACCATGGGACAGGTGAGTGTCTGTTTATTAAAAGTCAGCAGCTATGCTTTTTGTAGCTGCTGACTTTTAATGAACTAAAAAACAGGTGGAACTCCGCTTTGTTGCGTTATTTTTGGTAAAAGCAAAAATGTAGAATACATATCAGCCTAAACTGAGGAGGAAATTAAATTTTTTTTTTTTTAATATATTTTTCAGGGATATTTATTATAGAAAAAAGTAATAAATATTACTTTTTTTTTTTTCTTTTTTTTTTCCAAAATAGGCTTTTTTTGTTTATAGTGCAAAAAATAAAAACCGCAGAGGTGATCAAATACCACTAAAAGAAAGCTCTGTTTGTAGGAAAAAAAGACGTCAATTTTGTTTTGGGTACAGCATCGCACGACCGCACAATTGTTGGTTAAAGCGACGCGGTGCCGTATCACAAAAAAAAATGGCCCGGTCAGGAAGGGGGTAAATTCTTCCAGGTCTGAAGTGGTTAAATGGAACCTGATTTGAACTCATGCTGGGGTCATTATCAATATGTGGCCCCTCATGGGGAGAAAAATAAGCTTGTTTTGCATAATTACAGAAGCAATAATCCTGTCTTGACTTTGACGTGACAAATACGTAGACTTCAACCAGTATTGAACTTTGGGAATGCTTTGCACATGCCTGAAAATGTCATCTTATTATTGTAGGTGATTGTGGTACCCTGCTCCTTCTCTGCTGATCCCTGGCCACATTTATCAGAAAATCCTGGCTATTTGACTTAGTTGGTGTCACAGATGCAGCTCTTGCTGTCCTTGTGTAAACTGACTCAGGACAACTTCTACAGTATCAGTGTACTGATATTGTTATGATGTCGCATTGTTACTTTGCTATATTGTAAATGGTCTGATTAATTCATAGCACATCAAAGGGGTGACTTTTGATGCACATATGATGCCAGTTAAACCAACCTTGCAAGTTAAAACATTTAATGAACTTTGTTCCTAACACTTTGTTAATCCTTTTAACCATAATTATCCCTAATTAACTCCTTTCTCCCCTCGGCTATTATTTTGCTGCTAATTTTTATGTTTAATGACTCGCTAAAAAAAAGCAAAATTGAGGAAAAAGCCTTAAAGTATATGTGAACCCTCACCTTGTAAAGCAGGGGTCAGAAACCCTTTTTCACTTAAGGGCCAGTTTCAATGTGAATGCATGGAGGGCCGCATTCCCCTGCTAATAAATGAAGATGATAATCTAGACCCCTTTACCTTACACAGCCCCTGCACTTCTGGGCCCCTTTACATTACACAGCCCTGCACCTTTGGACCCCTTTTACATTACACAGGCCCCCCCATGTTATGCTTTAAAACGACGGTACTTAAAAATCTCCATAGGCGATGCTTTAAAAATCTCTACAGGTTACCAGTTTAGAGTTACAGAAGATGTCTTGTGCTAAAATTATTGCTCTCGCTCCAACGTGCGTGGTGATACCTCACTGTTTACATTTGCGGTCGTGACTTGCGTATGCGTTTGCTTCTGCGCACGAGTGCGGAGGGATGGGGCGCATTAAAAAAAGTTTAATTTTTTTTTTTTTTTTTTTTTTTTTTTTACACTGTCCCTTTAAAAAAAATCTGATCACTTTATACAATAATAGGTAGCGACAGGTACTCTTTATGGAGGGATCTGGTGTCTATGACCCCAAATCCCTCCTTTGCACTTAAAAGCATGATGTAATTTTTTTAAAATTTGGCACCTTTAAGTTATCTGCAATCCTGGAGAGATGTCATGACATTGCTTCCGGGTTATCCGAGACCCGATGGAAGCCTAATCTGGCTTTGTTTTGGTCTCTGGCCAGCCAGCGGACGTGCCAGCTGGTCGCTCTGACCTCCCGGTGGGACGGGAGAGCCCGGGCGAGCTGTGGAAGGCGAGGGGGGGGGGGGGGGGGGGTACATCCCCTCCCGCTGCTTGGGATAACATCCGAGAGGCTTCTTAGCTGGATCAGTTGTTATCCCAAGAAAGCTGACTGGGGATAAAATGTCCACGTTTATCGGGCGTGGACCATAGGTTGCCGAACCCTGTTGTAAAGCAACTCATTCCATTTATAATGGAAATGAAAGGCAAAAAGTTTGTGTATAGATGAAAACAATTTATAAATCTTTTTTTATTTAGCGATCACATTTACTCTGTTTTCAGCTGCATAAGAGCTGGGGGAGGAGAAACTGCAGAACACTGATCTTCCCAGTAAAAGGCTGTACAAAAGAGGGGGGGGGGGGGGGATTGTAAGGACAAGTCTGATTATTGAAGGAGAGCAGGTGGCATTCTCAACCTAGCTGGAGAATTGACAACCCTGTGCTCTTATGACTAGAGTAGTCTGTTTTTAATAGGAAAGCAGAGGGACTGGCAGGAACACCAGGGATTTCACACCAAAGAGAATATGATACTTTTTCATACAAGTACAAGGTACAGCAGGCACATATCAGGAATATCAAATGTTAGGGTAACATTCTTTCATTTCATGCTTGACCGTGCTCTGTAATAGAATCATAATGTTAGGTCACTTTCACACTGGGGTGGGGGGCATCGGCGGTAAGGCCGCTTTTCGGCTGCTACCACCTTTAACCCCCGCTGGCGGGCGAGAAAGGGATAAAAGCGTCCACAAAGCACCGCTGCCGAAGCGATTCGACAGCGCTGCCCATTGATTTCAATGGCAGGGGCGGTTTGGGAGCGGTGTATTCACTGCTCCTAAACCACCCCAAGGATGCTGCTTGCAGGACTTTTTCTAATGTCCTGCAAGCGCACTGCTCCAGGGCACTCGGGCTCTCACACTTTAGTGACAGGAGAGGTACTTTGCAGGTGCTATTTTTAGCTCTAAAATGCCTGTAAAGCTCCACAGTGTGAAAGTGGCCTTAGGGTTATTTTAAATGGCACAATTTTAGTGTTGTGAGTAGTCATGTTAGTTGCTTTAAATCCAACAGTGGTGTTAGGTTTTTTTTTTTTTTTTTTTTTTTTTTTTGCTACACCCTCTGTCCATAGACTCCATTAAAAAAAAAAAAAAAAAAAAAAACATTTTTACGAGACCTTTTTGGCCGCCTGTTTGCTCCAAAAAACTTGTATGTATTAACGTTATGTTCACATCGAACTGAAATCAAAGCGTTTTTCTCCATTGCTGGATAGAGTAGAGGGTTTTAACCCCTGTCTCTAAAAGGTTTGCCTTTAATTTTTTTGTTTTCTTTTGTCCCTTTTCAAATCTGCTCCTTAGCTTCAAAGCAGCATGGTTTGGACAGGTTGTCTGCAGCTGCTGTGTCCTAATAGACAGTAGTGGGCTGCCTGCATGCAGCACCTGGAGGTTCCCGTGTTCCCCCTGACAACTAGCCAGACTAAATCAGTCCTGCAGGTGTATAAAGTTAATCTGATTGGGTGGAGACAGTGATGTCATCTGCCCATCTCTCCACTCAGGCCAATCGGAGGGAGCCTATTCATTGATAAAAAAATACAGGGCTTCCTCTGGAAAGCTGAGAAGCACACAGCCCAACTCGATTTTGTTCTGTAAGCAAACAGGAAGTCACCCATACTGCTGCAGGAACACAGTATTGTGCATACTATATATGTACCTGATGTTACTGCTGATCTAGCACTCACATCCACCAACAGAACTAGTTTGTGCATGCTATATAAAGTGACAGGAAGCCTGGACTTTAATAGTGTTAATGGTTTAAAATAATCCATCCTATTTATATTCAGTCAGCAGGACCTTCATGCTATAGCTTCATGCTATCTCTGTACAGGTGTACCGTACTACTACTGTTGGTAAAAATGTAAACACTATAAAAAAATGTTTTAATTTTTTTTTTGGGGGGCCAGATAGCAGGTACCAAAATGCAATATGCACAGTATATGTACAAATAATTTTATTTGTTAATTTACTAATCAACTTTGTGGATTTGCTGTTTATGGAACTAAACTCTGTGTGGAATGCTCACATTTGGGAGACACCTGTATGCTTTTCATTGAAATACTGTCCACTATTTGTCTTAAATTACATAAACATCAGAACCAATTCAGACACAACATTATCTACATATTTATATTGCTTGGATAGCAAGAAGGATCCCTTATTCTTCATGCTTTTTCTCTCAACAGTGGGCAAAAAGAAAGAGCGTCCTGAGATCTCTCCTCCCTCTGACTTTGAACACACCATACATGTGGGTTTCGATGCTGTGACTGGGGAATTCACTGTAAGTATGGAATTCCAGAGCTGAAGTGAACATTTCACTACCTTAACACATTAAGTAAGGTTGAGGCCCAACTTGTATAAAATGGTCTGCATACTTAATTTCTTCAAAATAATGCCCTTGCAGTAAGCTCTCCTATTTGTCCGAATGATGAGGATTGGCCAAATACATTCCATTGTTATTTTTTAATTCTGCCACATAATGGTTTTATTCATGCGCACACCATAAGCAGTGTTTGTTTGGTTTTTTTATCCTCCACAGAAAAGGTTGCAGGTGTGTGTGTGTGTGTGTGTGTGTGTGTGTGTGTGTGTGTGTTTTTATATTTAAAATGTTTTAGGGTTGCAAGCCCTGTTTTTATATCAAATTTAATACTTTAGTTGGACACGTGCAATAGGGTGCGCTCACAAGTATAACGTTGACACTGTCTTATTCCTTTTCACAGGGTATGCCAGAACAGTGGGCACGGTTGTTGCAAACATCAAATATCACAAAGCTAGAACAGAAGAAGAACCCACAGGCTGTGCTGGATGTGCTTAAATTTTATGACTCAAAGGACACTGCGAAACAGAAATACCTTAGCTTTTCGGCACCAGGTAAGGCCTTGTGTATCTATATTGGTTAAGGTGTACAAACCAAAGGCAGAATTACATTTAAAGCGAATCTATACTCTCCTTGGCTCCAGTGATGCGGTGTCCCAGACCTCCTCGCTTGGCCTACTGACCTCCTTGATTACCAACTGCTTTCATTGGCGGGAATGACGTCACTCCCACGTGCGCGGGAGTTCAGTTAGGGTCGGCATTGTCATATTTGTACAGTGAGCGGCACGTGCCCGGCTCAGTGGACAAGCAATTGGGTAAATTTTTAATGCAGAAGAGACATGCTTTCTCAGAATTCAGGTGAATTATGACACGCAGAATTGTCAGCCAATGACCAATTAAAACGAAGGAAGCAAATATAAGTAAGCCTTAATAATTTTATTGAAAGCTAAATATTGTAAATGTTGCATTAACCCAATCGAGACTTCTGTGGTTTGTGAGGGTTTTTTTTTTTTTTTTTTTTTTTACACATACTAGTTTTGATTTCCTCGGTAAAGTTCCAAAGGTGGGAAGAAATGGTTATACGATTCAGGAGCCAATTTAATTTAGACATCAAAATGCTGTTTTAAGCAGTCAGGGTTTGTATTTTCACAGACAAAAATCAGAGGTTGGAAAAAGTTGACTATGTGGTCCCTGGCGCTATCTAGCCTTGATCGACTGTTGGCATGAATGTCTTTTAATATTCTAGCTTTTCTTGAGGAATTATTCTTAATTTGACCTTACATTGTTTAATTATCCTTTGTTTCCTTATAGATACAGATGGCCTCCCCTCTGGGGTATCACCTGCTGTGAGTATTACCTAATTTTCATGCATTTTAGTTAAACCTGCCCATTCTCATGCGTAGAACTGCTAACCACATTCCTTACCCATTTCCTTTAGCCAAATGCAAAAGGGACTGAACCCACAAGGCATTCAGATACAGAAGATGATGAGGCTCCACCTCCAATTATTGCTCCTCGCCCTGAACATACAAAATCTGTGAGTGGCTTTTTAGTCCATATGACATGCAGTAATTCTGTTTACAGTGCAAGAAAGAATAACCGTAAGCTATTTGTAAACCATACTACCACTTTTCTTGCTTTTTGTATATGTCCTCCTCATCATAATAATTTTCTTTTAATTGGTGTCATTAGGTTTCTTTCTTCTTTCTTTCTTCTTTCTTTCTTCTTTCTTCTTTCTTTTTCAGGCCTTTTAGGCTCGGTTCACAATAGTGCGACTAGTCATGCGACAGTCGCATGACAAGTCTAAACCCATTTATTTCAATGGCACCCGTTCCAATCTATGCAACTACACTTGCATAGATTGGAAAAAAAGTTCCTGCATTACTATGATCCGACTTTCTTGCTACTTGAGTGCCATAAAGTGTAGCCGCATGAAGGTCGCACTGGAAATCGCACGACTCTGAAGTCACACTTGTGTGAACCGAGTCATAAAGCATTTGATCCTCAATGGCTAGTAAGCTCTTATCAGTTCTCTTCTAGCAATCAACTGTTCGACAACTAAGGGCCTGTTTGCACTTTTGGACATGAACCCTAGAATAGCTGCAGTTTGTTTACATTAGAAGGCTGACAGGCTGCTGAGGCAGCATGGAAACCTGTAAATTTAGTACTTCTGTTATAAACTTTGGGGATATATTTCTCCACTGTGTCTGCAGCTGCAGAGGTCAGTGAGGGTTTGTTTTAAAGCTCATTTGCGGCTTGTTAAGAATGTTAATATTTGAATGTTTACAGCTTGACTATGGATTTAAAGTGCAAACCTTTTTAAAAAAGGCAGCACAGTGGCTTTGTGGTTGGCATACTGTATGCAGTACCTTGGTCCAAATCACAGCCAGGATACCACCTGCATGGAGGGAGTTTGCATGTTCTCTCTGCGCATGGTGCTAGGTTGTTGTCTTTTAAAATTGGCCCTAGTGTGTGCGTGCTTATGTATGTATTCCTGTGAAATGGGGACTTTAGATTGTAATTTCTTCAAGGGCAGGTATTGATGTGAATGTGTGATAGGTAAATGGTGTGTATAAACGGTCTGTGCTAAATTGATACTATTAGTTAATACAGTTAATAAAAATAATCCCAATCAAAGTAATGTTTTTGTATAGCTGATTGTGGTTTTATTTAGCTATTGGCTTCCTAAATATCTTTAGAATTTCTAAAAAGAGTTGATCTTCAGCTTGCTGTAACCCTTACAACACCAAATGAGGGATTCTCTGTCATCCTGCATTGTCATGGCAGCAGCCACAATGGGACTCTCTAAAGCAGGGGTAGGCAACCTTGGTGCTCCAGGTGTGTTGAAACATCAAATCCAAGCCCATCTGCCTCTGGGAGTCATGCCTGTGTCAATCTTGCATCTCGCGGGACTTGTAGTTCCCCAACAGCTGGAGTGCCGAGGTTTCCTACCGCTGATCTAATTATAGCAATTGTGGGTGGGATGCCCTTGACAAACGCCAGACTTAAATAATTCTTCATAAGTTTGTCTTACGATTACATGACAGAATAGAATGTATATTCATTATGAACTGAGTTCTGAGTTGTTTTTTGTGTTTTTTTTTCTTTTTCTCCTTCTAAAAGATATACACCAGATCTGTAATTGACCCAATACCTCCCCCTGCTAATGATGCAGACAGTACGGCAAAGGGTGCAGACAGGCAAAAAAAGAAGACGAAGATGAGTGATGAAGAGATCATGGAAAAACTCAGTAAGCAGGATGTGTTTCTTCTAAGTGGTGTTAAACCCAAAATCAAAAATGGAATATATTGCAGCTTGCTAATCATTAAATGTGGTGGCTGCATTTGTTTTCTATTTTTAGCTATTCTATCCTATTCAATTTTTTTTTTTTTTTTTTTCCCCTCTGTTTTCACCTGGCAATCTGGCCAGTAACCTACCTTCTGTATTAGAGTTCCGCAACTCTAGATGAAGCAGCACAGGGGCACATTTGCACAGCAATTTTTAAGTCTTGCCACAGATTCTCAATTGGAATTAGGTCTGGACTTTGTCTGGGCCATTCTAACACATGAATATGCTTTGATCTAAACCATTCCATTGTAGCTCTGGCTGTATGTTTTAGGGTCATTGTCCTGCTGGAAGGTTACCCTCCGCCTCAGTCAAGTCTTTTGCAGACTTTAACAGGTTTTCTTCCAAGATCGCCCTGTATTTGGCTCCATCCATCTTCCCATCAACTCTGATCAGCTTCTCTGTCCCTGTTAAAGAAAAGCATCCCCACAACATGATGATCCCACCAAAAAGTTTCACAGTGGGGACAGTGTGTTCAGGGTGATAATAGTTTTCCGCCACACATAGCGTTTTGCTTTTAGGCCAAAAAGTTCAAATTTGGTCTCATTCCGACCAGAGCACCTTCTTTCACCTGTTTGCCGTGTTCCCCACATGGCTTCTCGCAAACTGAAAACGGGACTTCTTATGGCTTTCTTTCAACAATGGCTTTTTTCTTGCCACTTTTTCATAAAGGCCAGATTTGTGGAATGCATGACTAATAGTTCCCCGGTGGACAGATTCTCCCACCTGAGCTGTGGATCTCTGCAGCTCTTCCAGTTACCATGGGCCTCTGGGTTGCTCCTCTGATTAATGCTCTCCTTTCCCGGCCTGTCAGTTTAGGTGAACGGCCATGTCTTGGTAGGTTTGCAGTTGTACCATACTCTTTGCATTTTCGAATGATGGATTGATCAGTGCTCCGTGAGATGTTCATAGCTTGGGATATTTTTCTTATAACCTAACCCTGCTTTATACTTCTCCACAACTTTATCCCTGACCTGTCTGGTGTGTTCCTTGGCCTTCATGATGCTGTTTGTTCACTATGGTTCTCTAACAAACCTCTGAGGGCTTCACAGAACAGCAGCAATTATACTGAGATTAAATTGCACACAGGTGGACTTTATTTACTAATTAGGTGACTTCTGAAGGCAATTGGTTCCATTAGACCCCTTTCACACTGGATCAGTTTTCAGGCGTTTTTGCGCTAAAAATAGCGCCTGTAAAGCGCCTCTCAAGCCACCTTAGTGTGAATGCCTGAGTGCATTCACACTGGGGCAGTGTGCTTTCAGGACGGGTAAAAAAAGTCCTGCAAGCAACATCTTTGGATCTGTGCGTAAGCGCTGTATACACCGCTCCTCCTCCACCCCTGCCCATTGAAATGAATGGGCAGCGCTGCTAAAGCGCATGAAAAGCACTTCATCTGCGCCGCTACACGGGTCCTATTAACCCTTTCCTCGGCCGCTAGCGGGGGGTGAAAAGCGCTGCTGTAACATCTGTAAAGCGGTGCTTTACCACTAACGTTCCCCCGCACCCCAGTGTGAAAGTAGCCTTAGATTTTAGTTGGGGGTATCAGAGTAAAGGGGGCTGAATACAAATGCACGCCACACTTTTAAAATATTTGTGAAAGTTTTTTTGAAAACAATCATTTTCCTTCCACTTCACAATTATGTGCAAATTTGTGTTGGTCTATGATATAAAATCGCAATAAAATACATTTGTTTTTGATTGTAACGTGACAAAATGTGGGAAATTTCAAGGCGCATGAATACCTGGGGGGGGGCCTTTAACTCTTCGGGGCTCTATCTAGAAATTCAAACCAAGTATAGCCATTTTTAAAAAAAATTCTTTAACATACATTGACAAATTATTTCCATTAAAGAATGTTACCCCCAACATTTCATCATATTCCTGTTACGCCCATGTACTTGTTTAAATATGTATCCTGTTCTTTGTATTGCTTGCTTTTGTGTGAAATCCCTGTTGTTCCTGCTTTTCAATTAGACTGATCAGACTAGGGAGAATAGAACAGCATGGTCAGTTTTCTGGCTGTGCTGGGTGCTAATCCAATTATTAGACTAGTACTGAATACTTCCAAAGGGGGGAAAAAAGGTATTTATAATGTGTTGTGTGGGTTTTTTTTTTTTTTGTTTTGTTTTGTTTTTTTATGTATACATAAATGGCTTGTCTTTCATTTGTTTTTTAAACTGAATGGGTTTTCTTAAGAGGTGAGGGTTTACATTTAAGCTTATCACTTTTTGCACCCATTATAATGTGCAAAAGGAAGAAGCAAAGATTTCACTACAAAACCTACTTCTGCCACTTTCCTCCGTGAGCTGCTTCTATGTGTATGTAAGCCCATAGATGGCTCATATTTGAAAAGATAGATATGAGAGAATGTAATTTTTCCTTTACAATAGATATGTCAGATACAGATCTATATACATGTTAGAGCAGCTCAGGGAGGAAAACTCCAGATGTAGATTTGTATTTGTTGCAGCACCTGTACTCCAGGAATTTGTCTAGCTCTAAATATTTTTTGTTCTATTCTCAGACTGAACCCAAGCAGTACCTCTCTAACTAGCATGTAATATGTTTTTGTAGGAACTATTGTGAGCATAGGCGATCCTAAGAAGAAGTATACCCGATTTGAAAAGATTGGGCAAGGGTAAGCATCACTTCTTCTTTATTTTAAAGGAATAGAAGTGTTGTTTTTTTATAATGTTACATATGTGCCATGCTACTTGAAGCCTGTTCTTTTTAAAAATTTTATCAGCTAGCTAGCTAGCTATGTGAAAAAAAAGTATACTATACTCCTTATAGATTGTTGTCATGCAGAAGATCGCATGATCTAATTTTTCATTATAATAGAAACAAAGTGTTATCTTCAGCTCATCTCTGCTTTAGGTATAGAATTGCTCTGTAATCTATCCACCCTCCATAGGGGTGCATGTACAGTTCTGATTTGTAAGTTGTGCAGCTAGGGCAGAATTTTTGCCTAGATTGTTGCACATCTGTGTGCATGTATGAGGGGTGGAGAAGAAGGTATACCATCATAGTAGATACCGTATTTATCAGTGTATAACACGCACCGGCGTATAACACGCACCCCAAGTTTAGGAGAGAATTTTAAGGAAAAAAACTTTTAGGAGGGAAGTTTAAGGAAAAAAAACTTACATTAAAATGCCCATCAATGCAGCCTTATCGTGTCCATCTGCAGCCTTGTTAGTGTCAGTGCAGCCTTGCCCCAGTGTCCAGTGCAGCCTTGTCAGTGCAGCTTTGCCCCAGTGCAGCCTTGTCAGTGCAGCTTTGCCCTAGTGGTCAGTGCGGCCTTGCCCCCAGTGTCCATGCTTGGACAGATCGCAGACATTCACATAGCATGTACGGTAGTTTTGAATATGGCGCCGCGGAGTTCGAAAGGGACTCGGCGGAGCTGAACGAACGCCGCCGAGATACACATAGTCGAGTGTACTCGGCTCTTTCCGGGCCGCTCCCAGTCCCGCCCTATGATGGACATAACACAGGTCCAATGGCGGGACTGTGCGTGATTGTGAGCGGCGCCAGAAAGAGCCGAGAACACTCGACTATGTGTATCTTGGCTCCGCCCAGTCACTGTGATTTCGGTGGCGCCATATTTAAAACTACACGCTATGTGAATGTCGGCGGCTATCGCCGCCGATAGATGACAATTGGTGGGGATCGGCGTATAACACGCACCCACGATTTCCCCCTGATTTTAAGGGGGAAAAAGTGCGTGTTATACACCGATAAATACAGTATTTTAACTAAGTCAGCAGTAGAATGAATCCTATATTGACTTTCAGCAGCCACGAAAAGCCATTGATCTTGAGGGGATAAAATTAAAATCAATTTAAGCAGCCATAGGGTCAGTGTTGATAAACTTTGATAAGCAAATGCAGCTTGGTTTTTAACCACTTCCCGACCTCCCCATAACATATACTGCTACAGGGCAGCCATGTATATATACCTGATTCTGCATTTCTGCCTAGGGGGCACGTGCACTGCTTCTGCTGTGATTACTCACAGCAGAAGCCCATATTCGGGTCCTGGGCAATGGATGTTCCCCGAGAACGAACTGATCATCAGGCAGAGATGCAGGATGGAGCTTTACCTATGTAAACAAGGCAGAGCTCTGACTGGGAAAGTGATGGATTTTGTGTCCCTGCAAAGCGGGGAATAAAATCCATCACTTCCTTAGTAAAAGCAGCACACAGTTTACACAAAAACACTGTTTAGGCACACAGTCAACCCTTTGATCAGTGTCATTAGTAAAGTGACAGTGCAAATTTTTTTTTTTTTTTTTTTTTTTTAGGACTGATCACTGTATTAGTGTCACTGGTTCCCACAAAGTGTCAGTGCCTGAATGTCTGCCGCAATATCGCAGTTCCACTATAAGTCGCTGATCGCCACTATTAGTATAAAAAAAAGAAATAAAAGTTCCAGTATTTATACCAAAATTTATACGCTATAACTGTTTTGCGCAAAGCAATCAATATACGCTTTTTTTTTTTTTTTGGTGATATTTTTGGTAAAAACAAAAATATAGCAGAATACATATTGGCCTACATTTTTGAAGAATTTTTTTATTTTTTCTTTCTTTTTAAAATTTCTTTTTTTATTGGATATGCTTTATAGCAGAAAGAAAAACATTTTATTTAGTTTTTTCAAAATTTAAGTTTTTTTTGTTTATAGCTCAAAAAATAAACACAGTGGTGATCAAATACCACCAAAAGAAAGCTCTATTTGTGGGGAAAAAATTACCTAAATTGTATTTGGGTACAGCGTTGCAGGACCGCACAATTGTCAGCTAAAGTAACAGTGCCATATCACAAAAAATGGCCTGGTCATGAAGGGGGGTAAATCTTCCGGAGGTCAAGTGGTTAACATTAGTTTGAGATGCCTTATGAGCTCATTCAGGATTCATTTCAGGTTGACCTGCTATTATCCTACTTCAGGCTACCTTTACATTACCCTAAACTTGTATGGGGAAATATAGAAATTTCCAAAATGAACAAAGACCTGTCAACACTGTCCCTTATTTAGTAGTCCTATGATAAGCTCTGTTTGAGTCTGTACTGCAAACTATTTGCGCTATAGGCCCTATGTTAAATTTGTATTGCAATAGGCTGATTTTATGAGCGTTCCTTTACTAAAATTGCTGCTGTACAGTTTTTGTTTTTTTAAGTATACACACCTAAGTTCTGTTTGTGTAGGTCTTATCTGCATTGTATGTACTAGAGCAAAAAAATTTTTTTTTTTAATTTGCAAACTAGACCATGCAAGAGGCCACAACAGCGCTTTGGCCTATTTGACTTTCATGTTTCCTGTCTGATGCTGCTTCAGGTGTTTTGCAAGGGAAATGATCTTGTCATCATTGGTCTTTTAATAAGTTAGTAGTTTGTCTAGATAGTGGCACTATCCAATGAGCCTTGGTTCTTTTTCACAGTGCCTCGGGGACTGTCTTTACTGCTATTGATGTAGCCACTGGGCAGGAGGTAAGGCGCACATTTCATCTTTATTGTTCTACAAGTCTATTGTGTTTAGTTATTTTGTTGTCCTAAATCATGACACTGGGATGTAGTATCTGTTATAAAAGGTTATTGTACTTTACATATGATCATTACCGATAGCAATTCCTTATTCAATAAATGGAATTAGAATATTGTGGTACAAAATTGATTCACACATTAGAATGAGAAAACATTTTATGGGTTACCTTTACAGTTTATAATCTAGATTGTATTAAATTTCCCTTGCTAGCAGCAGAACAAATAGTAAAAGTTCTTATTCGCCTCCTCTTTGTTTTAATTTTATAAAACCAAATCTGAAAATTAGAAAAATTACTTGACAGTTTTTTTCATTTGTACATTCTGTGCTATGTCGGTTGATGTCTCACAATATGATTTATATAGTATCATTCGTGTTTTCATTTTATTACAGGTTGCGATCAAACAGATTAATCTGCAGAAACAGCCCAAGAAAGAGCTGATCATAAATGAGATTCTTGTTATGAAAGAGCTGAAAAACCCAAATATTGTAAACTTCCTAGACAGGTATGAAGGCCGTTAATATTTTTATGATTACTAACCGCAGTCCACATGTACAGTTATTGGGAGTCTACTATGGTACATCCTTTATACATTAGTTAAATCTAAGCAGTCTTAATGACAAATGAATGTTTAGGAAAGGCAACAGAATGGGGATCTTTTTTTTGGTACAAATTCCGCTTACCAGAATTATTTCTTTTAATAATATGCATTTTTGCAGTGATGAGTGTGTGTGTGAGTAGTGCAGAAAAGTGATGATCTAGTGTATATATTAAGTTTTATATAGCACAGGACTTCCATGCACACTGTTCTTTGGTAATGTTTTTTGTCTTGTGCAGTTTCCTAGTTGGGGATGAGCTGTTTGTTGTTATGGAATATCTGGCTGGTGGTTCTCTCACAGATGTGGTCACAGAGACTTGCATGGATGAAGCGCAAATAGCTGCTGTATGTAGAGAGGTAAGTGCTGCATTAGTTATATACTAGCTGGTTTTTAGGGCTGAGAACCACCTAATATTTGGTTTATGCAGGATTCTAAACCTTTAATCCTAAGTTTGTAGACAAACATAGGTACTTGCAGGCATTTCTGCTGTGTTACCTTCTAAAATTTCGGGCTAGGTAAGTTTCTTTTTAAAGTGATACTAAAGTCTCTCTTTTTTTTTTTTTTTCCCTATAAAAGTAACAAACCTGTTATACTTGCTCTGTACATTGGTTTTGCACAGAGCAGCCCCGATCCTCCTCTTCTCGGGTCCCTCTTCAGTGCTCCTGGCCCCTCCCTCCTGTTGAGTGCCCCCACAGCAAACAGCTTGCTAAGGGGCACCCGAGCCACAGCTCCCTGTGTCCATTCTGACATTGAGCCGTGGCCCGGCCCTGTCCCCTTTCTCTCCTCATTGGCTGACTGTCTTTGATTGTCAGCAGCAGGAGCCCAATGGTCCCACATTGCTGTCTCAGCCAATGAGCAGGGGGTCCCAGGCAGCTGAGAAACTCCTGCAACATCGCTGGATCTAGATGGGGCTTAGGTAAGTATTAGGGGGGCTGCTGCACTCAGTTTTTTTTTCATCTTAAAGTGATTGTAAAGTGTCTTCTTCTTTTTCTTGTTCTTTGGTATATTTATTTAAAAAAAAAAAAAAAAACATGTAATACCTGCTCTGTTGCAGTGGATTTGCACAGAGCAGCCCGGATCCTCCTCTTCTCGGGTTCCGGTTCGGCTCTCCTGGCCCCCCCCCCCCCCCAACACCTGTTGTGTGCCCCCCACAGAAAGCAGCTTGCTATGGCGCACCCGAGCCGAGTCACAGCTCCCGGTGTCCATTCAGACACGGAGCTCTGGCCCGGCCCCCTCTTTCAACTGATCGGCTGACTGACTTTGACAGCAGCGAGAGCCAATGGCACCGCTGCTGTCTCAGCCAATCGGGAGGAAGAGTCTCGGCCGGCCGAGACACTCGTGGACATTGCTGGAGAGAGAGTAAGTATTGGGGGGGGGGGGGGGGGGGGGTGGGCGGGGGCCCAAGGGTGGCTGCTACACATAGAAGGCTTTCTATCTTAATGCAATAAGATAAAAATCTTCTGCCTTTACAACCACTTTAAACTAAGGAGTAATGTAAAAATATTTTATAGGTAACCCTGTACAGTTGATCATTTAAAGTAGATAATGGAGCAGAATTAAAAAAAACGCATGCAGTACATCTCTGCAATACATGCACTGTTCCCTGTGTTTTATCCCATTAAAGCAAACTTGGGAGATGTAGTTCTGTGGGGGCTTGCCTGTGTCAATAGGAAATGACTTGGGGCACTTTCCTGATCCTTAGCATCTGCCCCTGCAATTGTGCTAATGTCTGGCAATGACTTCACAGAAAAAATTAATACTGACATGCTGTAGAGAAGGAGCTTTGGGGGTAAATTTGGGTTCATGCATATAGTAATCCTTTAAAAAGGACCTTAAAGTGGATGTAAACCCAAATTTTTTTTTTTTAATTTTTTTTTTATGTCATAATGTAGAGTATAAGATTTCCTATCATTTGAGCCCAGTCTTGCCACAAAGAGTTAATCCAGCTCTGAGCAATCCCCTTTTATTGTTCAGTGAGATAAATCTTGACAAACAGAGAAAAACTTTGTCAAATCCTTCCCCTTGCTGTGAGTGACAGGTGATTTACATCTCGTGCACTAGCCTAAGACTCATGCATTATTTTTTAATTCCCTCCCCCACTCCTTTCTTCTGCAGCTCTGCAAGGATTGGCTGTTCCACACCTCAGCATGATTTGGCATGCTGCAGTCATGTGGTTACTTTCCTGTCTTTTCACTGGATGTTAGAGATCATAGCAGAAGTTCAGTGTAAGAAATACACAGGAGAAAATGCATATTGACAAGGGGAGTGTAGAGGTGGGCGGGGAGTCTACTGACATCACGACTCCACCCACCGAGCTCCAGACAACAGACTCACCCACAGAATATGCAGTTTTTCGGCTTTCAGAACAGACAGAGGGGAGACATTTGACAGGTAAAGATACATGCTGGAGGCATGTATATTCTTATAGATAACCCCTATGGCAGTAGTTTAGAAAGGATGACATTGGGTTTACATCCACTTCAACTGTGAAAGCTGTTACCAAAAATTGCAGAAGAGGACAAATGAACTAGTCACCAATATTGCCTGTAAGCTCCATGCCACCGAACTTTTTTTCTTCATTTCCTGACTTACTATTGTGTTGTGCACAGTGTTTGTGTATGAGGATAAGGACATCTTTGTAGTAGGAGGATTTTGCTTTCTAATGTTAGAGCTTTCCTCTTGATGACTGGTAAAATTAGCAGAAAAGATTCAGAAATCACAGGTCCACAGAGTGAATGATGCAGGAGATCTTGAACTGCAGATCTTTGGGTACAGCTCTCTTAGACCAGAGCAGTGAGCAGCATTATTTCTTATAAAACTAGCAGCCACACATGCCCTAGATCTCGGACAGCAGATGTGCAACTATGAGGCTCCAGGCACAGGAAGTACATTGCTATTTTTCAGGAGCAATACAAGGCAAAAGGTAAATCTTTTAGGGAATTGTTTAGAGTAGACAGACTTCACATTTCTAGATGTTCATTATAAGGTAGTACATATTCACTTTTTGCGTTCAGGGCTAACTATTCAGATTCTTGCATAAAACCTAATCATTACTACCTGTCTTTAAAGTGAATGTGAAAAGACCACAATACCTGTCACAGTTAAGGTAGAATGCAGCCAATAGCTGGCTCCAGGGAAATGGTGCGTCTCCCACAGTAAGCATAATGCCGTACAGGTGTACCCTGCCTCAGTACTAGCACTGTCTTAGGGGTTAGGCGATGGCAGCCTCTAGTGTTTGGGGGGGGGGGGGGGGGGGTAGTTGTAGCAGTCTTGGGTAACAGTGCTTTTGACTTGTTCTGTTTCTTTGCTTTACCTCCAAGGTGCTCTTAGCACCATTAAGCTATACTATACTGTACAACCTAAAAGTATTCATGTAATTGCATGCGAGTGTATGTATATATCCATCTTTATAATTGAAAAATGCATCTCAAAGTGATCAAAGGATAAACAGATGTTATTAGCTGAAGTTGGTTGCAAAGCTTGACATTTCACGTAAAGCTCACACAGTCTCCTGGCCTCCCTGTTGGCCCTTTTTATTGTGATTGGTGGCCTTTACAACCAGTAGAGAAACTCAAGCCAGTGGGGCCAAGCTTAACTTTCAGAGGCAAGGTTGGGGTTTGCATATAAATCTCCATGACTCTGGATCTATTATGCTTTATTTTAACATATATTCAATGTTTTTGTTTCCGTTTTGATTTTAGTGTTTGCAAGCGCTGGAGTTCTTACATGCCAACCAGGTCATTCACAGGGACATCAAGAGTGATAATGTTCTTTTGGGAATGGATGGCTCTGTCAAGCTGAGTTAGTGTCTTTTTTTTTTTTTTTTTTTTTTTTTTTTTTTTCACATATAAGCCAGAGTTCTTTTGTGTTTCAGTATTTTAATAATATCCTTTTTGTAATTATGGAATTGTGCTAGCCTTTTCTGGCTTCCAGACAGAAAATAATCTGTGATACAGTAATGCAAGATGCACCAGTGAGCCACCTGTCTTGAAAGTAGCAGTTTCCAAGAACATGTGCACCCATTGGCATCAATAGAAAATGTTAAGAAATGAGTCTTTGCTGCACAGGCAGAAGAGAATTCCAGGTGCTATATTAATAGTTCATGGTTTTATTTAGTTCATGTCTCCTATGAAGTCTTCAAGTTCAGCCCCATGGCGGATCTGGATTTAGTCCCATATCAGATGTTCAACCTTGAGAGGAGGGTCTACTCTTGTTAGAGTCTGAGTTCTCCTATGAAGAATCGTCTAGAGGGTGGCGTGTTAATCATTGCTCTCAGTAAGAATATGTAGAAAAGTTATAGGCCAGTGACGTACACTATAGTTTCATATAAGGCTGGTGACACTTTGATTTTCAACGATTTTTTTTTCTGGGCAATTGGCTAAACTGTGCATCATTAAAATAAGTATTTTCATAATTAACTTGGTCTGTCGGTGTCTCTCCCTGGGCCCCCCCCCCTAATTTTGACTCCATTTACATCTTCACTGTGCCACATAAATTATACTCATTGCTTCTTTTTTTCTTTTAGCTGACTTTGGCTTCTGTGCTCAGATTACCCCAGAGCAAACCAAGCGCAGCACTATGGTTGGAACCCCATATTGGATGGCACCAGAGGTGGTGACCAGGAAAGCATATGGACCAAAAGTAGACATATGGTCCCTGGGTATCATGGCTATTGAAATGGTGGAAGGAGAACCACCTTACCTCAATGAGAACCCTCTAAGAGTAAGTTTTTCAGTGCAGTGTCGTGGGGTGCATGAATTAGTGTTTGCTTATTTTCCTTAAACCTTTACTCCAGCCTATCCACTAAATGCACAGTTAAAAGCAGGGTGGTCGAGCTATTAAGATATTGATTCTCCTGTGGTGACCTTGGTCCAGCATGGGTCATACTGCAGTGAAGAACATCACTACACTGATCACATCGCTATGCTCTCTTCTCATTGTAGTGAGCTCTCCATATTGTATTGATAGAATTGTACAATGAAATCGAGTCAGGATCACTCTGTTCACAAAAGTTTATAGCAGGGGTCCTCAAACTATGGCCCTCCAGTCCAGGAACTACAATTCCCGTCATGCCAAAATATCAGTTTTACAATGTCTGGTGGGACATACTCATGATATTGTACATAGAATACAGCTCCTACATCCCAGTCTCATCCTCGTTACGTTTGGCACCCATTGGGGCTTTGTCTGAGTCTTGACAGTACACTTGCCATTTGCAAAATGGGCATGAAATACTGCTTAAATGTGTCTGCATTATCTTTTCGGTATAATATAGCAGGTATGATACTTGGATTTTATGGATAATGTACAGACACCTTTCATTTTACAATGTAGACATTAAAGGAATTATGTTTATACAAGTGAAGGATGTATACCCAAATTATAATCTCCAATACACGGGTGTTAAATTTTTTTTTCAAGGTTTGTGAAAGCATTGCCTTATATGTGGTATGCAACAAGGTAACCAATTAGAATGGGGAAAGAGAAAAGACTCTTTCTCTGAGCTAACTTAATTTAGTAAAAGTAGTTCATACACTGCTGAACCCTCCATTTCAGTCATGCTATATGCTTGGGGGAAGATGCCAGGAAGCCAATGTAAAGACCAATTCATGTTTTTATGTCTTACAAAAAATGCAGCAAGGTTTGTTATAAGGGCTTAAATAGAGACATTAAAACTGATTTATTAAAGAATTTGATAGCCTTTACTGAAAATAAATTGCTTGAATATTGACTGATTATTCACTCATGTGAAAACCATCTGCATCTGATTGTGTTTGAGGAGTTTACACATAACTGCAAAAATGAAGTGTATGTTTGTACATTTTTTTTTATCTGAAGATTCTCAACTGCAGTAAATCAGCCTTACTCTATCTACCTAGATGTTCATTATAATTAGCGGAAGGCTTGCACTGTTTCTGACATCATATTCTACTGAGATTATTTTTCGAGAAAAAAAAAATGTATCCTGGTAATGCACCAGAATTCTTATTAAATGTAAAGATACAGTCCAAAAACAGTTGTTGGTAATACACCTTTACATAGTTTGTTCTTCTCTGCAGGCTTTGTATTTGATTGCCACTAATGGCACACCGGAGCTGCAGAATCCTGAAAAACTGTCTCCAATCTTCCGAGACTTTCTGAACCGCTCTTTGGAGATGGATGTGGAGAAGAGAGGCTCAGCTAGAGAGCTCCTACAGGTGAGCAAACCATCTGTTTGTATAGAAGATGGCTCTCTGATACGACTGAAGGAAAAACAAAGTTCTTTTAAAATGGAACTAAATTTAGGCTCACCATAGATTGACTTTTTTTTTTTTTTTCATTCAACCAGAGGGCTGAATGAATAAAAATGGATTCCTCCATCACAATTGAGGTGGATAGAGGAACCCTACCTGTTGAGATATTGGGGCAAATGTATTAAGACTAAAACAAACTGGAGTCTGGAGTAGCTGTGCATGGCAAACAATCGGCTTTTTCTTTTATTTTCAACTCCAAAGATCTGCTGGTAGGTTAATTGGCCCCATATCTAAGGCTGGGTTCATATCTCCATGTGGAGCAGCTCACAGCAGGGGCCCGGGGCATCCCTGGTTCACTGTTTAAGGTCCGAAATTTACTTATTTTTTCCTGAAACGGACCAGAAGATGTACAGGACTCCTGTGCAATTCACTCCGCTGCCATCTTGGAGCTTTGGGAGCCGGTCACAGTCTCCTAACATGCGAAATGGATGCGGAGGAAACACGCATCCAATTCCCAGTAGTGTGAACACAGCCTCAATTGGTCCTACTATGTGTATGTAAGAATGTGAGCTAGGGACCTTAGATTATAAGCTTCTTGAGGGCAGGGAATGATGTGAATGTAAAATAAGCGTACCTGTAATAAATAAAATGCTTAACTGAACAAGATGACAATAGGTGATTTGGTTACCATGCACAGCAGCTCCAGATTCTGTCTACTCCAGTTTTAGTAAATTCCACCCAGTGTACTTTGACAATGTCAAAATACACCGATCAGAGCTGCAGATCGAGACACTTTTCCAGCAAGTCCGTTCAACAGAATTTGATCATTAGATTGACTTCTGTAGAGCGTGTATGGCTACACCTGGACCAACATTCGGATGGTCCCTGCTGTACCAAATAAAATTTTGATTAACGTATGGTCAGCTTAACTTTTCCTCGCCAACACTCAAAGCTTCACATGGCCGCCTTCTGTGTTTGGGATCCTTTGGCCATCTTGATTGGCAGGGTGAGATTGGCTTAACTCCTGCTCATTCACATTTGAGTTCATGAATTCCGGCACCGAGGTGTCTTGAGAATGTGTATATAGCATGTCACCTCTGCATTAAAGAAACTGCCTACTTGCAGCTTTTTTTCTTTTATTATTGACCTTGAATAGAAGTAAAAATGGTTGAAATCACAAAATACAACAGATTAAAACTTTTAACATTTCTCTATGCAATGGCAGAGCAGCTAATATTCTGTATTTGGAACTTTGAAAAATAGGCTCACCCGCTCTGTGTAAGCATTACCTAAAACAGAGAAGGGGAGTTCCTGCTGTGTGATTTATTTTTCAGACCTGTTCAGAAGTCTACTAGTTTCTAAAAGTATATCCAGATAATGTTCCATGTCAGCTCAGATTGAACGTATAGCAGAGAACTTCTTTAAAGACTTAAGTTCATTCTGATTTAAAAAAAAAAAAAAAAATGCATGCGCTTTTGCAGGAAAAAAATGCATTGCATTTTTTTTTCCCCCCACAGGAGCCTGCAAAACATTGCGCACACAATCCGTGGAATGTGGGTGCAGTGTCAGGCTCCTGCAGACACATCCTCCAGCTCTTTGCCCATACCTATGTAATATCTTTCACTTAGCAAGTTTGAAATGTCGGAGTGCATTCATAGTCTATTGAGAGCTACAAGCCATCTGCCATGGTGGCACATGAGACTTGTAATTTATTCATTCACAGGTCTGCCTGCACAGCCGCGTTGCTTTTAATGTGACATTGCTCGCTGTAACAGGTGGGGGCGATCTCTGGGGGTTTAAAGCAGGTGATTAGGAACATGTTATACCCTAAATACAGGTGTA
This sequence comes from Aquarana catesbeiana, assembly GCF_042186555.1. Classification (NCBI taxonomy): domain Eukaryota; kingdom Metazoa; phylum Chordata; class Amphibia; order Anura; family Ranidae; genus Aquarana; species Aquarana catesbeiana. The sequence continues at coordinate 129,449,914 of NC_133327.1, forward strand.
ACATGTTCCTAAAGGTTAAGTTATTCTTTTAAACCCTGCTGTTCTTCATCAGTTGGTAAGGGTAAAATTTAAATAACTTATTTTTCTGATTGTTACAGCACCCATTCTTGAAACTTGCCAAGCCACTGTCCAGCCTCACACCTCTAATCCTGGCTGCAAAAGACGCCATGAAAGGCAACCGCTAACATCCAGTCAAGTCCTTCCTCTTTATCGCCCTTTGCCTTCTTAACCACCTTAACATTTTTGCAAGTGCCACTCTGGCTCTGCTCACACGCTGCTGAGACGAGGATGTATAAAACCAGTGGCCTTCTGTGAAGAGAACAAGAATCGGAGCATCATATATTTGTCTACTTGCTGTGGCAATGAAAGTACTGAGAAAATGAAATGGAGACCCCACAATGTTCATTTTTCTTCCTGGAAGAAACAAATGAAACTGATTTCTGTCTGTGGCCTTTACAACCCCTTGAGTTTCAGGGGTTACGACTGCATTATGGGAATTACCTTACTTTGTCTGCTTTCTTCATTCTGAGGACCCCCACTCCTGTTTTCTGGCCTTTTCTTGATACTTGAATAACTCTCATGCCAGTGTCAGAGCTTTTCTTCACTCTTTGCTGGCTCTTTATATTCCTCTTGCTGTCTCTGTGCCTGGATCAGGGACAATGTGCCTCTGGACAGCTATTCTGCCACCACTGTGTTCAACCTCTTCCCTGCCACAGCTGTATGTTGCTGTGCCCTGTAGTAGGGAAGACATAAAAATGTCTTATTTTGTCTGTCATGTCCATTCAAATAGGGAAAGGGCTAAGGAAAGTGGGGAAGTAAAAACATTTTTTTACGATTTGTGCCATGACATTTCAAGACCTACATGCCTCTTCCGCACATTGATGGCCCTTTTGTGGTTAACATGGACACTTAAATGTAACTTCCAAGTGCTCTTAACATTACACATGGGAAGGTGTCCTGTGTATTTACTAAAGAAATTTAATTTGGAAGGTTTTTTTTTTTTTTTTTTGCTGTTAAGGCTTCATACAGTGTCAAGGGAATTAGTGCCAAAGTTAGTTACTATGCAGCACCTGTATTTTCTTTTTATAAATCATACCTGGTCAGTTTATACATTTAATGTTTGGCAAAAACTGCAATATGCAAAAAAAAAGTGCCTAGGACAAGTCTGTGGGAATCTCAAACAACCAGTATTTTTTGTATATGGAGAGTAATTATGTGGTAGCTGATCTTTATTAAGAAAAAGCAGTTGTTTGGTAAGTTGGTAAAGATCAGTATTTGCCTTGATATTTGTTATTGCGTAAGATATTAATAGTGCAATTTAGACTTCGAGTCGGACAAATGCCAGATGACATTTGTCTTAACTTCGTTACAGTTACCAGTAAATTTCCTTTAAAGGCCTGACTTGGCCAAAAGGGGTTCCATGTTTGTTTGTTTTTCTTCACTGGACAAAAGGGAATTTTTGTACAATGCTAAACTGCCAACCGGACTCAATTTCTTTCCTGGTCCTCAATTTCCTTGCCTTCAAAGAGCTCTGATTTGACCTTGTTGTGAATTGAGCACAAGGCTGAATTGTAGGTCTGTAGACATTTCATGAGATGCCCATATCAAGACTGGAAGATGTAAATCTGAGTCATTCTTTGAGCAATAGTAAATGTGCCTTTTACTTTCAATTACTGAAAAGCTGCAGTGTGTGGTTTGGACGAGTTATAGAGTAGAACTCTGGCACCTGTCACATCAAGCACAGCAGGCATTTTAAGGAGATGGAGAATCTTCATTTACAGCAAGCCATCATTTTCTATGAGCAGTGGTTACAAGCCGTAAGCCACTGTCGCACAGGATTTTTAGTTGCTGTGCATGCAGTCCCTGTGTTTTAGTGTGCCTGGGAGGCACAGGGCCCTCTGGCTGCAGCCTGTCCATGAATGCTGTACAAAGTGGTACTCACTTTTGGGGCACTATGCTTCAGAATATCCATGTTCCAGACATTCATCCCTGAATGTACACGGCCCTAAATGCAAAGTTGCTGCACCTGTCCCCTAGGTGCCCTAAAACGCTGTGATTGCATGCACAGCAGCTAGACAGCCCCTGTGCAACCTGCCTTATGGGAGTTGTTTTTCTGGCTATAGATCATCAGCTACTGCAGTGTTTTTGTACTTTTGTGTGACAGTTTAGAAGGTTGTCCTATATTTTTTTTTTTTTTTTGCTGCTGCCAAGACACTGACTTCTTTTCCTAAAGAGATTTCATTTTGTCACTAGATTTTTGCACTGTCGACTATTCTAACCGCTGCTACTTTTTGCTACTTTACTCGGTTTATTTTCTTTCTTTTGTAGGTATAATTCATAGATGCTTTGGTTTTATAGCATGTGCTATGCTTTGGTCTGTTGATCATGTGCTATGAACTGTTACATGACCTCTGTCTCCTTTAGGCTTTATACACTGTGATGCTGTGAAGGTTATCTCCATCTAGTATAGTGACCTGCATTTACAGCACATTGATATTGGTTGGCTCTAACTGATCTCATGGTGTCCTCGGTCACTAGAGGGAACCCAAGCATCATTCATGTGCATTGCCAGTTGTAAACATGGCGGTGAGTGCTTACATCTGCTTTTAACATAGAGATTAATGGGAACTCTAGATTTTTTTTTTTTTTTTTCATCCAGCAGCTAAGGTACGTATAGATGAAAACTTTGCCCCCTACTGCAGTGTGTTTAAACATATACAAATATCCACAGTAATACTTTAGCTTACAATAATTTATTGTTACAGACCACTTCAGAATTGTAGGACAAAGAGCTGTGTGGTAACCCATAGCAATCAATTACAAGAAATCTTTCCTTGGTTTTTCTACACTGTACAGTTGAATTCTGATGGTAGATGTACCAGCACAGAATTGCTCTGTTGCATACTGTTGTTCAGCTAAGGTCTTGTGAAACTTTGCTGGCTTAAAGTGTACCTGACAGTTCTACACAGTATAGGTAGCCATTTTGTGAGATTAATTGGTTCGCATGATATCCTCTTGGGTGGGGGGTGGGGGGGGGTCTTGTTTTTCGATTAAATTTTTGTGGGGCACAAGGTAAGCCGAACTAATACATTGCCTATTATTATTCCAGAATTAATTAGTTACATCGTTACTAATTTCTACTCAAGTCATAGCATGTATTTTAATAAATATGGCAACCAAGTGCTCTGTATGCTCAGCAGGCACACCTTTAAGAAAGACTCATTTAATAAAAATAAATGAAGGCTCACCTCATGGCTTATTTTGCTAAGTGAGTTTTGGTAAATGGATTTTCATTTGCTTATATTTTGCTGTGCCCCGCTGACCTTGGAAGCAACATTTCCAAACCTCCAGTCTGAGGCTTAAGCAGTGTACATATCATGGTCACATGCACTGCCAGCCTGATATTTCATCTCCCAAAATGCCTTGCAATGGCAGTCAGTAATGTGTACACATCCAATGCTGCATTCGAAAAAGCTTGGTGACGAAATTGAGGGATGGTGTATGTGCTTGCGCTGCCTGTGTCTGTATGTATTAATGTAGTCCATAATGGGAATGCACCAAGGCGTAAGATAAGGCACTGAAAATGATAGCAGTAGCTTGAAACCTCTTCTGGCTCTGTATGTATACCCCGAAACCCAGAAGTACAATGAGACTCGATTGCAGTGTGAGGAGTCCAGGTACTTTAATTAACAATGTGATTATATGATAACGGGTACCGGGCAAAGACTCCAGACCTTACCATGTAGTCCTTATATGTACATAGATGGCTTACATTTTGCATCGGAGTACTGAATTGTCATCAAGGCTCAATAGTGAGCCAGTACTTATGAAAATCGTTCACCATGGTGCTCACAAGTGAAAATCAAGGGCTTTCATTCCTTTTTATTTTTCTATATATTATGCAAAGTTTCCTGTCAAATGTTTTTATGTCTGTTGATTTCTTCTTGGGTTTTTATTTTCTCAACAGTCATTAATGCTCATTGTTGGTAAAGGAACATCAACAGTCTTTTTTTTTTTTTTTTTTTTCCTGAAGGTGAAATCCTTTAAAAAAAATCACATTTCTTTTGCTCAGAATATAAGATAAAATATCTAAAGGCCCCTCTGAGCCTGTCAAACATCAATTGTTTTCCTATGGTGCACCATATGGTATTTTGTGTTGATAAACCCCCAGGCGGCAGTCTGTGGCTACTGCTTAGTATTTAGAAGTCACATTTGACGAATCATACTGTATCGGAGTTAAGTGTGAAGACGGCTGTAATTGTTTCAGGATAAAATGTAATACTTTGAAAAATGCATGTAAATAGCTAGGACTTAGCAGACGAATAAGAGAATGTTACATGAATTTTGTAGGCGAATGCATTAACCCCCTACATAGGGCATTTCTAATATACCATATCTTTTGTGTTGACAAATCCCTGACTCCTTAACATTCGAGAAATGAACGGATAGATTGTTTTCATACTGAATATATAATTTCTTTTCAAGGATTTGGGAAAATGGCATAGTTTGAACAAAGGGTCTGAAAAGAATATTTGCTTTGTAACAACACTTGCAATATACATACTGTTAGAATACTGCTAGTCATGTGGAATCAGCAGCATGGTGGCACAGTCATTCTCCAAGCTGGTCTGCTGCCCCCTGCTGGCTCTGACTGCAATCGCATAGTCTTGTCAGTATTCCTGCAGCTACTTACTGTCAGGTCTGCCCTGACTTCACAGTCAAATACAAATCTTACTTTTGGCTGGAGACCTGAATACAGTTTGTTACTAAATAACTCCCCATTTCCAACTGCAGAATTCGGCACAACCTCCACCTTTCTGACAAATCTGGGTTTTTAAGGTTAAGCTAATCTAGAGATTTTAATCTCTTGCTGCTCAGCAATTTAAAATTGATCCTCCATGAAGAAAAACATTGAGGCAGCCATTGCTGATTTGCTTGTTTTGCAACTCCTACTTATCCAATAACTTCGTAACTTTTAGTCCCTGAACCAAAACAAGTACGTAGATAAGGGCTTTCCTGATCTGATAGTGTTGAGGGTTACTGTAACAGCCAGGCAACTTTCATTTACAGGTCAGCAGTGCCAGATCCCCCCCCCCCCCCAATTGTTTTCCATGACCAGTTTATTTTACCCATTTGTTACTCCATTTGCATAACCCCTAAATCATCATTTTGCTATTAAGAGATTACCAACACGTGAAATTTCTCAGCAGTAAAAGATTAAATTGCCCTTGTGGCTTGGTCAGGCAGGGTAGCATAATTGACTTTCTTAACATCTCTTTTTTTTTTTTTTTTTGTTTTACTTTTGCTTCTACAGGCCCTTGAAGTGCCTATTGCATTCTGTGAGAAACAGGTGTTACCATGAGCATGCAATACTTACCTGTATTTGTGGAATGCTGGAGCTATATGTGCATTCTGTAGGTGCGGCTGTTTTTTTACATGGTAACAAGCAACTTTTGTAACTTTCCATTTGGGTATAATAGACATTTAAAGAACTGCTTCCGTCAAAGTGGATAAGAAACTTTTGTCTATGGATGCAGAATCCAGGCACCAGCCATATCTACAGGACAGGTTAATGCTTGATAAGCCACATATATAGCATTAATTTACCTTTATGGGAGGAAGGGCTAAAGGTTACATGCCTGCAGTAATTCTGGGGCATTGACTTCTTGGCCCAGCAGTAAAGATTTGATGTGTATTCAGTATCATTTACGATGTTAATTATTTCACTGACCTACTTTACTGTATCAGATTTCCGAAAGCTGGAGCTGTAGTTTAAAGCCATGTCCATAGCTGTTCCTTGAACCCCAGAAAAATGAGTTCATTTCAGTATGAATCCACTAAGCTGTTATTTTGCTATATTTCCTGATTTCTTTGCCTCTGTAGCCTTTGCATGCTGATGTTTTCATATTTCTGTGGATCTCTTTTCTGGAGTTCTTCCTTTTATCCTGACTTGTTTAATTTATCCCATCCTTTTTATTTAATTGTTAATTTTTACGGCAATAACTACTGAATCATTTGTGTGCGTCGACCTTGCTTGGAATAAACTTTTTGTTTTATTTTATTAGTATGATTTATATTTATATTCCCACTGTCTAATTTTGCACTGTTAGAATTAAATTCACCATAAAATCTAGGGCCTGTTTACACCTTTCTGTTCTGGTGCATTGCATTAAAGCATTAGTAAACTCTGCATTTTGATTTTTACCTACAAGTAAGCTTTATTATAAGCTAGAAAAAGGAATAGTTACTAACTGTAGAAATAATCTCCTGTTGCCTATGACCGTGGACTATAGTGGCACAGCATAGGAGACGGCAAAAACTAAGATAAAATGTATACTTTATTTGTACAGTATTAAAGCTATACAAAACAATATTGTGTCCCATACGTATTAGGGGGACCAAACCCTCAATATCTGACAGTAAAGTAAAAGCACATACACAGGCTAGGATGGTAAGTCCAGTATAGATGAGGTGAGCTTTCCTAATGCCTGTAAGGTCAACGTGTTTCACCAATTTGGCTTCATCAGGACCCAGACAAATGAAGAGGGCAGACTATATAAGATAACACATAAATTAATACATAATCTACAACAGTATTGAAAAATATTCAAAAATAGAGTATATTGAATTTATGAGCATGCAAACTCAATATATCCTATTTTTGATTTAATACTTTTTGTATATTATGTATTAATATGTCTTGTCTACGTTATAACGGGGGGGAAATAGTGTGTGCCAAATAGGCATACTAGCTGCTAGCATCACAATCGCCATAAATTGTGTAAGAAATGGGAAAACAAAATGCTGCGATTAACAAGTGAATAATCCAGTGGATACAAGAAGGCTTATATTAATATAGCTTAACCACCTGCCATCCGCGCTATGGCCGAATGACGGCCACAGCGTGGACCTTAATTCCCGGGAGGCCGTCATATAACGGCCTCCCCTGTGCACGCTCCCTGCGCGTGCTGTGATCACCGAGTCACTGAGACTCGGCTGATCACCGATCCGAGTAAGGGGCCGGTCCTGGCCCCTTACCATGTGATCAGCTGTTAGCCAATGACAGCTGATCACATGATGTAAACAAAAGATCGGTAATTGTTTGTTTTTTTTTTTACTCACGCTGACAGCGTGAGTAGAAAAAAAAGCCGATCACCGGCTCGGATGCAAGGGACATCGGTCCCCAAGTGGAAGAGGCACATCTGCCTCATCAGTGCCACCATAATAGTGCCAGCTAACAGTGCCCACCTGTAGTGCCAATCAGTGCCACCTGGCAGTGCTGCCCATCACTGCCATCCATCAGTGCCCATCACTGCCGCCTCATCAGCGTACATCAATGAAGGAGAAAAATTACCCGTTTTTTATAACAAAATATAAAAAAATAAAATTTTTTTTTTTTTTTTAATTCAGTTTTTTACATTTTTTTAACAAAAAGTAAAAACTGCAGAGGTGATCAATTACCACCAAAAGAAAGCTCTATTTGTGGTGAAAAAATGATTAAAATATCATTTGGGTACAGTGTTGTATGACCGCGCAAAAGTGAAAATTGGTCTGGATAGGAGGGGGGGTTTAAGTGCCCTGTAAGCAAGTGGTTAAATAATAGATGTAAATACAATAAGTGAAGAAGAATAAAGTGCCATCACAAAAAGTGTTGCAAAAGTCCATTGTGTGTGACGTCAGGCAAGTAACGCCAAATAATCCTTCATGCGTATCACCAGTGCAAAACTTCCAACACCCAAAAGAGTGAAGTTGCTCTTACCAGAAGTAGTGGACTTCAACTTGTTTTGGTCTCTGCCTATGTGAAAATAAATCACTGGAAAAGCTCCCACATCAGCTGCACCTAGAGCAGGTTGGACTCTTCCACCATATCCGCTATGGCCGATTTCAGTGTATGTAGAACATTCTCCCACGCACGCAATAGATCCATGTGAAAACCTAGATGCCCAAACAGTGTAAATCCATATAAGCAATTTATTTTAAAAAGGGGTTAAAAATTGCTTAAATCAATGTAGAAAAACAGCGTGCATAGAAACGTCACCAAAGATGACCAACCAAACGCAATGACATGTATAGGGATTGATCTGAGGCGTTTCATGACCTTTGACATCCTCTGGGGTCAAGGGTCTGAGATGTAGGAAGTTTTGCACTGGTGATACGCATGAAGAGGGATTATTTGGAGTTATTTGCTTGGAGTCGCACACAATGGACCTAACTTTTGTGCCAGCACTTTTGGATGCATCTTACACTTAATTCTTGTTCACTTTTTATTATATTTGTTATTGACGCTATATTAATATAAGCTTTTTTTTATGTACTTGATTATTAACCTAAGAAGAAACCAAAATGCTGCACTTGTCTTGTATAGTCTGTCCTCTTCATTTGGGTCCTGAAGAAGCCAAATAACTGGCAAAACGTGTTGACGTTACAGCCATTAGGAAAGCCCACCTCATCTATACCATCCTAGTCTGTATATGTGCTTTTACTTTACTGTCATAAATATTGAGAAAGTTCGGTCTCCCTAGTATGTATGGGACACAATATTGTGTTTTTATCCTTTTTAATATTGTACAAATAAAGTATATATTTTAGCTTAGTTTTTGCTTTCTCCTATGCTGTGCCGCTCGAGTCCACATTACATAGTTACATTCATAGGCAAAGGTAGATTAATTCTACAGTTGGTACCATACCTATTCCTTTTTCTATATTACTGGGACGAGGCTTGAAAGTCTTTTTTTTGTCCTTTATTATAAGTTTAAATGAGTATCTGTTAAACGTGCACCATTTAGAAGATATTCTAGCAAGCAGCAGCCAGTAACGTCACCATTGTATGTGCTCTGAAGGAACGGCATACCCGTGCCGTAGCCAAGACTCCCCCATATCGTGGCTCAGCCATTCAAGCAGCCTCAGCCTGCAAACCAAGGAAGACCGGGTGAAGATGGAAGCCTCTGCAGTGGTGACAGCGGGCCACTGGAGGGCTTAATTTTAAGGCAAGACCTTTATAATGTGCTAGTATGCCAGCACATTATTATATTGCCTTGCAGGAGGAAATTTTTTTTTTTTTTTAAAGTTTCAAGAGTTTACTACTGCTTTAATGCACGTGTATTAACATAGGCTACATAAAGGCAGTCCATTTATTTGAACACACCAGTACCGAAAAATATACATTAACAATTTTTAGCAGTTTGCCGTGCGGTATTGTGTTACTGTACAGTACAATGTGGTGCACGGCAACGCATGTAACTTCCCTTAGTGCAATGGGGCTGTTCAATCTGAACGTATGGTGTGTTAACATTACATAGGTGTGACTGGGCCTTAAATGTAATTGAACTTTTTAGCACACACAAACAAAAAGACACAGGCACCTTTTTAAATCAATCTGTTGGTATAATAATGCCCCTTTCACACCAGAAACTGCAAGCAACTTCGTGTTTTTGCCTTGTACCTATGCATGCATATTTTACATGCAGTTAACTCATGTTTTCCTATGTGCATTTGTCCTGTGAGGTTACTACTTTCTTTCTTTCCTAGGGCTTCTATGTGCACTGTGATGCTTTGCAGTGCGTTTGCAATGCAGCATGCTGTACTTTTCTGCACTGCAATGGTGTGAGCTACTGTATGCCCATAGGATAGCCTTGATTTTGGACTGTGTGCAGTTGGAGTGTAGTCCAAAATGCAGCCAACTGCTTTCGGTGTGAAAGGGCCCTAAGACTGATTTGAGTGCTAATTAATATTAGTTGTACAGTATTTTAAAACAAAAAAAATCCCCTGCAAGACAATGGCATAATGTGCTAGTATGCAACGCATACTAGCACATTATGAAATACTTAGGACAAAGCACTCTAGTGCGCCGTCACCACTGATAGGGCTTCCATCTTCACCTGGTCTTCCTTCCGGCTTTGCAGGCTCTGGGAGCTAGAATGGTTGAGCCACAATTGCATCACTCCTGCGCAGTCATGTCTACAGCACTCTGAACGAACAGCATGGGCATTACCTGCTCGCAAAAGAGCGAATATCTCCTAAACAGTGCACGTTTAGGAGATATTAATTTTGCTTAAAAGTAAGCTTTTCGGCTTAACAGGAGAGTTGCAGTTTAGTGAGGGTATCCTGTGTTACTCGCAGGCCTGCTGCTGCTGTAGATTGGCTCCTCTGTATCCAGTCAGCCTTGGCAAGTTCTGGCTGAACAGGAGTGACCCATGCAGATCAGCTGTATTAATATGGATACAGCTCCAGCCAATTACAGGGAGTGGTGCTGGTATTTATATTCAGTGAGCACATGGTATCTGGATCTTCTTCCAGAGAGGAGAGGTCCAGTCGGGGAGAGGGGCCTATTGCATCTCCCTTGTACAGGCTGTGATGCTGCCTCAGGTGGGTTACCTGAGGGTCTGAACACTGAATGCTGAAAACCAGGGTTCTCCTGAAAGCTTACTGAGGGAGGATGTCCATGGATCTGGTCTGGTATCATGGAGGAAGGTGACATGCGGACAGGGTCTTGTAAGTACAGATCCCATAACAGGATCCTTGGGACTTGTGCTGCTAAATCCCCCTCTGGGTGTAAGCTGAGGGGACAACGGCTAGTGTCTTGAAGAGCAGGGTTCATTCAATTCCTCTCTTTACAATTCTGTAGTCTGCTAAACAATCCTGCTGACCTCGAGTATGAATAGTTCAATTTGGAGTATACTACTCTAGCGCTTATCCTATCCAAGTTCCTAAACTTATAATAAAACCATGAAAAAAACTACAACCCCTAGACTGGTCAACGGAGTAATGAGAAGAAGTTGGATACCTGGCTGCGGGCCTGAAACAAGGGAAGAGCTGGGTATCAGATCAATGGCCCCTACGGGGGTAGCACTACACTCCTTTTTAGCATAATAAGTGGAAAGGTGTGTTACAATAAACCATGTTCTTTAACCACTTGCCACCCAGGCCAATTCTGACACTTCTTTCCTACATGTAAAAATCATCATTTTTTTGCTAGAAAATTACACAGAACCCCCAAACATTATATATGGGGTTTTTTTTTTTTAGCAGAGACCCTAAAGAATAAGATGGCGGTTGTTGCAACCTTTTATCCTGCACAGTATTTGCACAGCAATTTTTCTAACGAGTTTTTTTTTTTTTTTCCGGTTTGCCGCTGGCAGAGGCGAGCCGGGAGAAACACCGGAGGGAGGGGAATGTCCCCTCTCGCTGCCTGTAAGAACATTCAAACAGCTGAACAGCTGCTATGATCATTATTATGGTGGGAAACCCTGGCTCTAAAAGACGACATCTGAAGGATGCCTGTAGCTGCAGGTATCCTTCAGATATTGCCACTCAAAGTCCGCAACGTCATTTGACGCTGCGCGGGTGGGAAGTGATTAACTACCTCCCACCTGCCGTATAGACAAATGACAGCATTCTGGGATGATGTTACGTTTATCAGCTTTCCTCATCTCACACTGACAAAGTGTGAGGAGAGAAGAGCCCGATCAGCATCACCTCACAGAGAAGACCTGTACAGATAATCAGGGCACTGATCATCAGTACAGTCTCAACAGTGCCCAACAGTGATGACAGTCAGTGCCGTCTCATCAGTGAAGGAGAAAAATGACTTATTTACAAAATTTTCTGTCAAAAACTAAAACTTTTTTTTTTTTTTTCACAATTTTTGGTCTTGTTTTTGTTTTTTTAACAAAAAAAAACCCAGTGGTGATTGAATACCACCAAAAGAAAGCTTTAGTTGTGTGAAAAAAAGATAAAAATGTCATTTAGGCACAATGTTGCATGACCGTGCAATTGTCATTGTCCTGCAAAGTGTGACAGCGCTGAAAGCTGAAAATTTTCCTGGGTAAGAAGGGGGTAAAAGTGCCCAGTAGGCAAGTGGTTAAAGGAGAATTAGAGGTTAGTAGAATCAATTTTGGCCATACTTCTATTGATTACAAGAGTGCAGTTTGGTTCTGCACACCTGTGACCCGTTTTCAGCCAACAGCGGGCTAAAGCCAGCTGTTGGCTGACGTCACTCAGCTGGTCCAAGCTGGGGAAAGATCCTGACTTTACAGTCGGGATCCACCCAGAAGCCTGGACCAGTGGCTGGTTCAGCCTCTCGGCGATTCACTGCAAGCCTCAGCCAGCCCCTCCTGTCTCCTCCACAGCCCACCGCTCCATTGAGCACTGGAGGGGAGAGCAGTCACTGACTGCCACAGCTCTCTGCTCTCTGGAGGGGGGAGAACTGCGTGATCAGCAGTGTATGTTAACTCAGTTCTCACTGCAGAGCCAGGGGGAGGGGGGACAGATGCTGCATCCATCTAGGCAAGTTTAAATGTTTTTTTTTTTTTTTTTTTACAATACCAAACTTCTTTTAACCCCTTTAGCTGGGTTATATTGCCTGTAGTCGGGACAGATATCCAGATCACTGTAATTGATTATCACAGTGGTTGCATAATCAGGGGCCCATCCTGCTGGTTTCTGATCATTAACAGAGACCCAGAACTGTCTATGACAGCTCAATCAATGTACTGGAAACATGCACTGAACACACTGTTGGCACAGAAATTTCAGCTACCATAGACTTATATGTGTGGTGTGTGGATGTTAGGCACCCACTCTTCTGCTCTACAAATGCATTATGTGCTCGGGAAGAGGTTAGAATGAGGCCCACCTGTCCCTGTAGCATAGTGGCTACTTATAAGCACTAATCAGTGCTACATATCTGTGCTGCCTCATGAGTGCCTGTCAGTGAAGAAAACTTATTTACAAAATTTTATACCAAACGAAGAAAACATTTTTTTTTCAAAATTTTCATTTAGAAAAAAATAAACTGTTGTGATCAAATGCCACCAAAGGAAAGCTCTATTTGTGGATAAAACAATGATAAAATATGGCTACAGTCTTGCATAACCGCGCAATTGTCGTTCAAAATGCAACAGCACTGAAAGCACTGAGGCCCGGTGACCAATCGGCTGACTCCGGCGGCTGGAACGAAGCCGTAGGCGGCTTCGTTCCAGCTACCTAATCGTAAACCTCTGTAACTAACCTGGTAACGGTAAAAAATTTTTAAAGCGTTGCCTATGGAAATTCTTAGGTACCGTAGTTTGACGCCATTCCACGAGTGTGTGCAATTATAAAGCATGACATGTTTGGTATCTATTTACTCGGCGTAACATCATCTTTCACATTATAAAAAAAATTGGGGTAACTTTACTGTTTGGATTTTTTAAAATTCATGAAAGTGTCCCTTTTCCCAAAAATTTGCGTTTAAAACACCGCTGCACAAATATCGTGTGATATAAAATATTGCAACAATCTCCATTTTATTCTCTAGATTCTCTGCTTAAAATAATATAAATATATATATATATATATATTATGTGTTTGGGGGTTCTAAGTAATTTTCTAGCAAAAAATACGGATTTTAACTTGTAAACACCAAATTTCAAAAATAGGCTTAGTCATGAAAGGGTTAATGATGCTTAAAGTGAAACCATAAAAATGAAATATTCCTTTAAATATCGTGCCTGGGGGTCCCCTTAGTCTGCCTGTAAACTGTGCGATGTATAGAACATGCTGCAGCAATAATGACATTTTCTAAGGGAAAAAATCAAATTAAACTTGCTTGTGGCTGTAATGTATTGCTGGCTCCCAGCAATACAGATTTAAAAAATGGGGTTACCCCCCCCAGTCCATATCAGGCCCTTTGGGTCTGGTATGGATTTTAAGAGGAACCCCACACCAATTTTTTTTTTTTTTTTTTTTTTTTTTAAGAAAATGGCATGGGGTCCCCCCAAAATCCATACCAGACCCTTATCCAACCATGCAGCTTGGAGGACAGGATAGGGGGGGACGAGCCAGCGCCCCCCCCCCCTCTTGAGGCCACATGCCCTCAACATGGGGGTGCTTTGGGGCATATCCTGACCCCCCCCCCATGTAAATGGGTATCAGTTACATCGTACCCCTACCCATTCACCAAAAAAGTGTCAAAAAGTAAGAAAAACAGTAAACAGTTTTTGACAAGTTTTTTTATTAATAAAGAAAAAAAAATGGTGTCCCTCGATGTAATCCACTGTCAATCACGTCACCCGCCGGAATGAAAAATAGAAAAAAAAGCGTTCTGCCACCTGCCTCCTCCCTGCTTTGATAGCTTTATTTTTTTATTTTATTTTTTTAGGCAAAGGGCGGGGCCACCCGGCTACGTCACCTGGTGGCACCACCCCTTCAGAGGTCATATGGGGCGGAGCGCTCTTTTTTTTTTTGTCTTCTATTTTTTTTGGTCTGATGGGCGGTGTGATTGACGATGGATACTTCGAGGGACACTTTTTTTTTTTATGAAGGACTTGTCAAAAACTGTGTACTGTGTTTATTACTTTTGTACATTTTTTTGGTGAATGGATAGGGGTACAATGTGCCTGATACCCATTCACATGGTGGGGGGGCCGGGATCTGGGGACCCTCTTGTTAATGGGGGCTTCCAGATTCCGATAAGCCCCCTTCCGCAGACCACGCCAGCCGGAAAATTTTGGTTGTCGGAAAGAGGACCCAATCCCCATCAACCCCAAAGCACTCTCCCCATGTTGAGGGCAAGTGACCTGGTATGGTTCAAGAGGGCGGGGTTTCCCCCCCCACACACACACACACACACACACACACACACACACTCTTTCCTGGCCTACCAGGCTACATGTTCGGATACGGGTCTGGTATGGATTTTGGGGGGGGGGACCCCACGTTATTTTGTTCCTTTAAAAAAATTTCATTTCTACCTATTACACAGTTTTGAAGGTCCTAGAGCACTAGGACAGTGGAATTGCCAACAACATGACCCCATTTTGGAAAGAAAACACCCCAGCGTATATTCTATGAGGCATGGGCTGCAGGTAGGTACTTGGGTACTTTGATGGGCTGGAGGAGGGAGGGAGTGTTCCTTCTGGCGTAATTTTACAATGCGCCTGTAAGAAAGTGGTTAAAATCCAAACCCCCACCACCATTTTTTCCCCAATTTTTTTAAAATTTAAATTTTTTTTCTTTATATATTTTTTTAAGTTTAGCTCTCAGCGGGGGGTCTTAAAGTGGAGTTCCACCCAAAAGTGGAACTTCCGCTCATTTGTCTCCCCCCCTCCTCCCGTGACACATTTGGCACCTTTTCCGGGGGGGGGAGCGGATACCTGTCTTTGACAGTTATCCTGTCCCCACTTCCAGAAGTCTCAGCCGCGGCTGTTGACATCACCGCTCGGCTCCATCCTCCTTCCCTCGCCGCTTGGCCAGTAGGAGAACGCAGCGGGTTCCTCACGTAGGCGCAGTAGTGGCCCGGCGTGAAGCAGTAATTCTTCACTACTGGGTTCCCTTACTGGCTATGGCAACGGCAGAATTTGCGGTGCCGACATCGCTTGACTCCAGGACAGGTAAGTGTCCTATTATTAAAAGTCAGCATCTGCAGTATGTGTAGCTGCTGGCTTTTAACTTTTGCAGCGGTGGGCAGACCTCCGCTTTTAACCTATTGACTGTGCGCTCGGCCGGCGAACATCCCTCTAAGTGCCCAGAAAGTTTGGGTGTTAGGCGAGTACCTGAATGAGCGATGTTTAGGCCAAACTTATGCTCAGCCCAAACTGTTCGCCTATCCCTAGTGGTGCCTGAACACTGTAACCCCTCACAGTTACTCTTGTTGGTAGCAGGAACGGGCCCTGCTGTTAAAAATTTGAAAAAAAAAATTAAATTACATACACCTGTCAAGTGTCAAACAGGTGCAGAAAAATTGGGCCTTAGGTGTTGATGGCGCCCTAAACCAAAAATATTGTTGGAAGCTAGCATAATCAAGATTCAGGAATAGGATAGGTAGTCTTCAAGGGATCCCAGATCCCTAGCAAATTCAATCAGTTACATCAGCATCAAGGGATTGATAGCTGCTGTTGATCCAGGACTGATTAATTTTGATAAATGTCAGCCTGTCAACGGAGTCTGTGGACAGGCACACTCTTTTATCCGTCACAAATCCTCCAGCAACACTGAATGTCCATTCGGAAAGCATGCTGGATGCAGGACAGGCCAGTAGCTCTATTGCATATTAAGCAAGTGTCAGACTTACCTGGATCAGACTGACGAACCCGATATAGCAGAGGATGGCCTCCCGTACGTATCTGGTTCCCGGCCCCTGATAGAGCACACAGAAGGCACGGGAGCACAGAATGGTATGAGAGCCTGGCGGGTGGTTAGCAGGGATGAGGCCCAAAGTCCTGATGCAAGCTGGCAGGAGATGATAGGTAGGCTGTAGGTCAGCTGCAGGAGCAGGCAGATCCAAACACAAGCAAGGTTGGCAACAGGCAGTCAGCACGGTACAAAAGGAGCAGGCAGATACAAAGTCCAGGTCACAAGCAGGTTTGGCAGCAGGCGGTCGGCACGGTACAGAGGGGTCAGGCAGGTTCAAAGTCTGAGGCAGGCCAGGGGACAGATGCAGGTGGATAGCAGAGCAGAGTCCAGTAAACAAGCCGGGTCACAGACAGATCAAACAGTACACAGGAAACAGGAAGCTGATGATCGGACAGCGCCGAGCACAGCATCCCAGCAACCTAAATAGGGCAACCGGCGCCAAACACCGCGACCACGCCGGCATGAGCTAGCGCGACGCGGCGCACTCCAGAGTGCCCAGCAAGTGTCCTGAACCGAGATCCTCTCTGACAGTGCCCCCTCCTTAAGGGCAGCCTCCAGATGCCCAGCCGGGCTAACCTATCCGCATGGGTACTCTGAAAATCCCTTAAGAGTTCTTCAGCGTGCAAGTTGGCCTCCGGTTCCCAAGAATTGTCTTCTGGTCCATACCCCCTCCACTTGATCAAGTACTGGATTTGGTTGCGTCTCTTCCTACAATCCAAAATTGCCTCCACCTCAAACTCCTCCTCGTTGTCAATAATTACGGGTTCAGGCGGGCCAGTATTGCGACCCGAAAAAGAGTTGGGGATAACAGGTTTAAGTAGGGATATGTGAAAAACCGGATGGATTTTCAATGAATTAGGTAAGTCCAGCTCATAGGCCACATCATTGATTTTTCTCTTGACTGAAAAGGGACCCATGAACCTGGGACCTAACTTTCTCGAAGGACAAGCCATCCTTAAGTTACTGGTAGACAGCCAGACCTGATTGCCAGGTTCTAGCAATAGTTGTCCTCGCTTCTTCCTGTCATACATTTTTTTGTTGTATTCCTGGGTTCTAGCCATTGTTTCTTGCAATAGTTTGTTGTTGATGAAGAAGTTCATAGTTTCAGAAACCGCGGGAATCACACATTCAGGTAAGGAACTGGTTAAAAAGGATGGGTGAAACCCGTAGTTCGCAAAAAACGGTGTCTGTTTGATGGCCGAATGCACAGAGTTGTTGTAGGCAAACTCGGCAATAGGCAGGAGAGAGACCCAGTCGTCTTGTGAGAAGGCAGAAAAGCAACGAAGGTACTGTTCCAGCGACTGATTAGTTCTCTCCGTCTGCCCATTCGTCTGGGGGTGGTAGGCCGAAGAGAATGCCAATTCTATCTCCAGAGACCTACAGAGAGCTTTCCAGAATCTGGAGGGTAAACTGAACCCCGCAATCGGATACTATACTTGAGGGAACTCCGTGGAGGCGTACAATTTCCTTAATGAATATTTTTGCGGTTTCCAAAGCTGATGGGGTACCCTTCATGGGTAGAAAGTGGGCCATCTTGGACAGTCTGTCTACAATGACGAAGATGGTGGAGTAGCCTTCTGCCAACGGGAGCTCAACGATGAAGTCCATCGCAATAATTTTCCATGGCCTTTCTGGCACGGGTAAGGGCCTTAATAGCCCCAGGCCTTCGTTCGGCTGCTCTTGCTCCGAGCACAGGTAATACAGGACTCCACAAAGCTCTTGCAGTCGCTTACCAGCTGGGGCCACCAAAAAGTACGCTGTACAAGGTCTGTTGTTTTCAACACACCAAAATGCCCAGCCAATTTGTGGTCGTGGCAGGGTTCCAGTACAGCAATCCTCAGATCCTCTGGGACCAAGATTTTATCCTTGTATCGGAATAAGCCGTCTTGCAAGCTTACCTCGCCTTCCACAGAAGGGGACCAGTTTCTTGAGGCCTGTTTAATCCGGGATATAAGATCTCCCTGAAAAAGCAGAAAACTTCCAGCGGGGAGAATGGTATCTGGAGGCAGAGATTCCCTGGAGTCATGAAACATACGGGATAATGCATCTGGTTTGGTGTCCTTGGTACCTGGCCTATACGTAATGTGGAATTGAAATCTCGAGAAGAACAGAGCCCATCTTGCCTGTCGTGGTCTCAATCTCTTGGCCGTTCTCAAATACTCAAGATTTTTATGGTCCGTGTAAATCAGAATGGGGTGAGCTGCCCCCTCCAATAGGTAGCGCCACTCTTCAAGTGCTGCTTTAATGACCAGCAACTCACGATCTCCTACATCGTAATTTTTTTCTGCATCAGAAAGTTTTCGTGAGAAGAAGGCTACGGGATGAAGGAGAGCCTTGGCACCTTGCCGCTGAGACAGTACTGCCCCTACCGAGACCTCCAATGCGTCCACCTCAAGGACAAACGGCAAGGCAGGGTCTGGGTGCTTCAGGACAGAAGCGGAAGTAAAAAGTTCCTTGAGTTTATCAAAGGCTGCTTGGGCCTGAGGAGACCAACAGAATCAATTTCCCTGTTTCGTCAGTTCTGTGATGGGGGGATTATAGTAGAAAAACTCCTTATAAATTTCCGATAAAAATTGACGACAAAGCGTTGGACCCCTTTTTTATCGGAGGGAGCGGGCCAGTCCAGAATAGCTGCAACCTTTTGCGGGTCCATTTTAACACCATCGGTAGAGATGATTAGGCCAAGGAACTGAATGCACTGGCGCTCAAAATCGCATTGGACCTATTTAGCATAGAGTCCATGCTGCCTGAGCCGGGTTAACACATTCCTGACATGCCTGCGATGTTCGGTAACAGAAGAGGAGAAGATCAGAATGTCGTCCAGGTATATAATAACATAAAAATCCAGGAGGTCACGAAAAAAGTCATTTACGAAATGTTGAAAAGTTGCCAGTGCGTTGCACAGGCCGAAGGGCATGACGAGGTATTCAAAATGTCCGAACCTGGTACGTAAGGCTGTTTTCCACTCGTCCCCCTCTCTGATGCGAATCAAGTTATAGGCCCCACGGAGGTCGAGTTTGGTAAATATTTTTGCTGAACCCAATCTTTGGAACAGCTCTGGCACAAGAGGTAAGGGATAGCGATTTTTGATGGTCACCTTGTGCAGGGACGTAGAGAGTGGTCTTTTTTCTCGACAAAAAAGATGCCTGCCCCGGCTGGTGATGTCGAAGGACGGATAAAGCCTCTCTTTAGATTTTCATCGATATACACCTTGAGAGTACCCAGCTCCTGCTCTGCTAAAGGGAATATTCTCCCAAAAGGAACTTCAGATCCGGGCAACAACTCAATAGGACAGTCGTAGGGTCTATGAGGCGGAAGGGTCTCAGCCCCTTTT
Organism: Aquarana catesbeiana; assembly: GCF_042186555.1. Taxonomy (NCBI): domain Eukaryota; kingdom Metazoa; phylum Chordata; class Amphibia; order Anura; family Ranidae; genus Aquarana; species Aquarana catesbeiana. Next base: position 129,469,361 of record NC_133327.1, read on the forward strand.
TTGCTAAAGACATCGGAGAAGTCCTGGTAAGGGATGGGAATCGCCTGCTGTGATTCCGTGTCGGTGTTCAGACACAAGAGTTGACTGGGTTTTGCAGGAGTTCTGTGCAAACAGTGCTGTTGGCAGTAACTGGAAGAGAACTTGACTTCCCCAGAAACCCAATCGATACTGGGGTTATGTGCCTGCAACCAAGGCATTCCTAGAATAATAGGGAAGAGTGGTGAAGAAATGGCGTCCAGCCGGAGAAATTCCTGATGACAGGTGTTCATGGTGGCTAGCAGTGGGATGGTTTCCAAGGTGACCGGACCAGAGCTGAGGGTGGAACCATCCGCGAGATAGACAGCAAGTCCCTGCGATTTTGTCCGGAGAGGGATATGGTGTTGAGTCGCAAAGGTGAGATCAATGAAGCAACTGCACGCTCCTGAGTCAATGATGACCGGGGTAAGCAGATCCTGTCCTGGAAGCTGGAGGGTAATGGAGAGAGCCAGATGGTTAGCAAGGTTAGGCAAGGCAGGTGCGATTTTAGAAGTAGCTGAAAGAGACTTGCGTGTCTTATTTGGGCAAGATCTCACGTAGTGACCTGATTCCCCGCAGTACATGCATAAGTTGTTGACCCGTCGACATTGTCGTTCTTCGGAAGTGAGGGCTGGGCGGAGAAGCACTAGGAGCATCGGTTCAAAAGTATAACCTTCTTGAAGGCTCTTCACAGCCTACGTGAGACCAGCCAGGTGTCTGCATAGCTCCTCCATGGGAGAGGTCCCCTGCTCGGGCTCGGACATGGCTGTCCGATACTGTCAGACTTACCCGTATCAGACTGACGAACCCGATATAGCAGAGGATGGCCTCCCGTACGTATCTGGTTCCCGGCCCCTGATAGAGCACACAGAAGGCACGGGAGCACAGAATGGTATGAGAGCCTGGCGGGTGGTTAGCAGGGATGAGGCCCAAAGTCCTGATGCAAGCTGGCAGGAGATGATAGTAGGCTGTAGGTCAGCTACAGGTGCAGAGCAGGAGCAGGCAGATCCAAACACAAGCAAGGTTGGCAACAGGCAGTCAGCATGGTACAAAAGGAGCAGGCAGATACAAAGTCCAGGTCACAAGCAGGTTTGGCAGCAGGCGGTCGGCACGGTACAGAGGGGTCAGGCAGGTTCAAAGTCGGAAGCAGGCCGGGGTCAGATGCAGGCGGATAGCAGAGCAGAGTCTAGTAAACAAGCCGGGTCACAGAGAGATCAAACAGTACACAGGAAAGAGGAAGCACGGGAACAGGAAGCTGATGATCGGACAGAACCGAGCATAGCATCCCAGCAACCTAAATAGGGCAACCGGCGCCAAACACCGCGACCGCGCCGGCACGCCCAGGCACGAGCCAGCGCACTCCAGAGTGCCCAGCAAGTGTCCTGAACCGAGATCCTCTCTGACAGCAAGTTATGACCAGTGGTCCATCCTCAAGACCCAATAACCCAGTGGATGCTCAGTTGGAAAGGTCTCTAAGTCTCCTCTTGCCCCTAGATAATTCTGCACCTTTATGATGGTTGCTTAACCACTTCCAGCCCAAATCACATCATTGACTTTGAGTGGGGATATCTGAATGATGACCTTCGGAGGCCCGAGTGCGACCTTATGACGTCACGTCCGGCCGGCAGAAGTAAACAAAGCCGAGAACTCGGCTGGAAAGAAAGAGATCATTCATTTTTTTTTTTTTTTTAATCTCAATCCTTCCAGCCTGGACCCTACATCTTTCCATAAAGAGGACCTGTCGTGCACCATTACTATTACAAGGGATGTTTACAATCCTTGTAATAGGAATAGAAGTTTTAAAAAAAAAAATGTAAAGAGAAAGTGTAAAATAAACAATAAAAGAAAAAATTTTAAGCGCCCACTTATGTCGTGCCCGCATATGTAAACGGCGTTCAAATTACACATGTGAGGTATCGCCGTGTGCGTTAGAGCGAGAGCAACAATTCTAGCACTAGACCTACTCTAACTTGTTGAAAATTTGTTGCGCAAATACTGTGTGACACAAAAACATAAAAGTTGCAAAGACTGCCATTTTATTCCCTAGGGTCTCTGTTGGCAGTTCTGAGTAATTTTCGAGCAAAAAATATGATTTTTTCATGTAGGAAAGGGTGGCAGAACAGGCCCAGTATGGAAGTGGTTAAACCCTGGGCTCTGAGGACTAAAGAATTGTTTAACCACTTCAGCCCCGGAAGGATTTACCCCCTTCCTGACCAGAGTATTTTTTGCGATTCTGTACTGCGTTGATTTAGCTGCCAATTGCGCAGTCGTGTGATGTTGTACCCAAACAAAATTGACGTCCCTTTTTTTTTTTTTTTCCCCCACAAATAGAGCTTTCTTTTGGTGGTATTTGATGACCTCTGTGTTTTTTATTTTTTGCGCTATAAACAACAAAAAGAGCGACAATTTTGAAAAAAAAAGCTTTTTTTTTTTTACTTTTTGCTATATCCCCAAAAATATATATAAAAAAACAAACTTCTTCCACAGTTTAGGCCGATATGTATTCTTATTACATTATTTTGGTAAAAAAAATTGCATGTGTGTATTGATTAGTTTGCGCAAAAGTTATAGCGTCTGCAAAATAGGGGATAGATATATGGCTTTTTAAATTTTTTTTTTACTAGTAATGGCGGCGATCTGCGATTTTTATCGGGACTGCAACATTATGGTGGATACATCGGACACTTTTGACACTATTTTGGGACCATTGTCATTTATACAGCGATCAGAGCTACAATTAGCCACTGCTTATTCTATAAATGACACTGGCAGGGAAGTGGTTAAACACTAGGGAGCGATCAAGGGGTTAAGCGTGTCCTAGGAAGTGATTCTAACTGAGGGGGGGCTCACTGCACCATGACAGAGATCACTGCTCCCGATGACAGTTGCAGTAGCTCCCTGTCATGTTGCTAGACAGAACAGGGAAATGCCTTCTCTCCGTTCTGCCTCTCCTCGCTGCAAGCGCACATCGAGTTTGCGGGACCTGCAGGCACACTCCTGCAGCGCACGTGCGTGGGTAATAGGCAGCAAATTTAAAGGAACGTACAGGTACGCCCATTTGCCTGCCTGTGCCATTCTGCCGCCATATATGTGTGTGCGGCGGTCGGTAAGTGGTTAAAGGCATCGGTCAGCCAGCTGCCTTCTCCACCGCTCTTCCTCTGACCGAACGAAGCCTAAAAAAAAACGTTGTCCGGGAAATGTTAACCTCCAAGTGTCTGGAAAGGTGTTACACATTTTTCTTTAAAGCATCCTGAAGATGTTTTATCCTCTGCTCCCTCTGCGAAAGGCAGCATGAGCTCTGCAACTTTACCCTTGTAATGTGGCTCAAGAAGGGTTGCCAGCCAGTAATGATCCCTCTCCTTGATACCACTAATCCTCTGGACTTTTTACAGGCTTTGCAGAATCGGCAAGCCCATGCAGTGCAAGTTTGAGGAGGTGTGAGATTGAGTCCTCTACGTCAGTGTTTCTCAACTCCAGTCCTCAAGGCGCCCCAACAGGTCATGTTTTCAGGATTTCCCTCAGATGAAACGGCCATGGTAATTACTAAGGCAGTGAAACTGATCAAATCACCTGTGCAAAATAATGGAAATCCTGAAAACATGACCTGTTGGGGCGCCTTGAGGACTGGAGTTGAGAAGCACTGCTCTACGTCACTAAGGATGACATTGTCAGAAACTGCCTCCTCCCAGCTATGTACAACTCCTTGGGTTTCTGGGGACTGAAAACCATCCCTTGAAGTCTGCTGTATGTTATCCCCTACATCCATGCTAACACAATCCTCCTCCTCCTCCTGTGCTCCATCCTGGAGCAATGGTATCTGCATAAAGGGGGCCTTGAGAGCAAAGGAAGTCCTCCTCTTCCTCCCGATGTTCTGCCTCAAGTGCCCTGTCCATGATTCCACAAAGCTTGTGCTCCAGCAGGAAAACTAGAGGGACAGTGTCACTGATGCATGCATTGTCGCAGCTCACTATCCTTGTGGCCTCCTCAAATGGTGACAGGACAGTGCATGCATCCTTTATCAGTAGCCACTGGCGTGGCGAAAAGAAACGAAGCTCCCCTGAGCCTGTCCTCATGCCATACTCGTACAGGTTCTCATTGATGGCCCTCTGCTGCATGTGCAGCCGCTGCAGCATTGCCAATGTTGAGTTCCACCTGGTGGGCATGTCATAAATGAGGCGGTTGGTGGGCAGGTTGAATTCCCATTAAGCCAACCAGCTGAGCACTGCCATTGTATGACTGCTGGAAATGGCCACAGACTTTTCTGGCCTGTCTCAGAAGATCTTGTAAGCCTGGGTGCCTGTTCAAGAAACACTGCACCGCCAAATACAGGGCATGTACCAAGCATGTGCCAAGTGTCCCTGTCAGAGGGCTGAGAGAAGGTTGGTGCCATTGTCGCATACAACCATTCCTGGCCCAAGCAGCCTTGGTGTCAACCACCTCTGAGCCTGCCCATGCAGAACTGACAGAATCTCTGCCCTGGTGTGGCTCCTGTCCCCTAGACAGACCAACTGAAGTACCGCATGGCATCTTTTAGCCTGACTGCTTGCGTAGCCCCTTTAACACTTAGGGAGCACTGCTGGTTCAAAGGGCAATTCAGCAGAAGAGGCCATAGAGAAGGAAGAAGAGGAGGGGGTGGAGCAGACAGATTTGGCAGAATCACCACCAGCTTTTTGGAAGCGTGGCGGCAGAACAAGCTCTATACTGTACCCTGTCCTGCTACCTTCCCAGCTGCCAGCAGAGATACCCAGTGCCCCATGAAGGAAATGTAACATCCCTGACCATGCCTGCTGGATCATGAGTCAGCAGTAATGTGAACCTTGCTGCAGATCGCCCTGTCCAGCGAGGCCTAAACATTGCCTTCCACATGACAGTACAGAGCTGGAATGGCCTTGCATGAAAAGAAATGTATTTTTGGAACCTGCCACTGTGGTACAGCACATTCTGCAAATTCACAAAAGGGGCAGAGTCTACCAGATGAAAAGGCAGCAGTTGTAGTGATAGCAATTTGGCCAAGCTAGCATTTAGACTCTGAGCAAGTGGATGGCTGGGACAGTTTTTTGTTTTTTTTTCGGTTCAGCCCTTGGAGGACATCCTGCCTCATTGGAGTTGTGCCTCCTCCTCACTTTCCTTCTCTGTTCTCTCAGGCACCTCATCATCCCCTCCCTCCTCGTCACTGGAGCAAACTTGGCAGGATACCGCAGCTGGGGGAACATGACTGCTAGTTTCTTGTACTTTTGGGGCACCCCTCTCTCTAGGCTTGCGTTACTCCCTTCTTCAACCTGGGAACCGACATCGGAGCATTCAAATTGCTGCACATCCTCCAGACCCGTGTAACCGACATTATGATCAAATAATTCAGGTGACTCCTCCGTGCATGATGGTGGGGCTACGGAAGGAGTAGCTGTGGACAAGGAGCCGGTGGAATAGGCCACTTTTGGCAGCTGCGGTGGAAGGCAAACTAGTATAAGTCTTGGTGACAGAGGATGAAGACCACTTCGTTATCCACTCTACCAACTTTTCTGCATGTGGCTAAATAACACGGCCAGAAGCGGAAAAAAAGGACACGCGTGCCCTGCCTGCAGAGAGTGCATCATGTCCATGACCACCACTTTCCACTGTAGAGACAGAGGCTGCTTGCCCTCTTTTAGTGGCCTGTGAGTGTCTGCCTCTTTTTGTTGGCCTTTCAGATATGATGGGGATTTTTTGGGAGGATTTTTATAACTTTTTTTTTCACAGATGCTACAAAAAAAACAAAAACAAAATAAATGAAAAAAAAAAATAGGAAAGGCCAAAAAACAAACAGTGGTGACGCAGAAGAAAGGCCACCTACAACTCGGAAGAAGGAACAGCAATTATGGAAAAAATGTTTTGCTGCTGGAAAAAATATAATTTGATCATTTTAGTTACACAAACACAATATAATACACTGATTTTTTGGTAAAATATAAAACATTATGTTGCATCAAATAAATAGATACTAAACATGTCAACATTTAAAATGGCATATGCCTGTGAAATGGCAACAAACTATAGTACCTAAAATTGTTCATAGGTGACGCTTTAAAGGCCTTTTTACAGGTTACCATTTTAGAAATAAACAAAAGTTCTGGCACTGGAATTATTGCTCTCACTCCAATGTTCAAGGCAATACCTCACATGTGTGGTGCAATCACCAGTTACATATGCGTGTGGGACCTATGTATGCATTTGCGAGTGAGCACAGGGGAAACGGGGGCATTTTACATTTTTTTTATTTAATTTTTTTTTACACGTTCTCTTTATTTATTTTTTTATTCAACTTTATTGCTATCACAGGGGATCACAGGCCCTCTTTATAGAGAGATCTGTGAGCTATTAGACCCCTAATCCCTCCTCTGTCCTCCAAGGCAGCCCATCACACACAGATTGGTTTGATCAGCTACCTGTCTGGCCTGAACCAAAATCATAAGTGATGTAATACACGTTGCTTACAGCTTCATTTGTCACAGAGGAGAGGGAGAAATAGATGGTCCTCCTCTGTGTGCTGCCAACCTGACTGCTTATGTTACAGGATTATCGGTGATCGGAGTGCAAGGTATGAAGAAGATGCAGCCTGCAGTATCTGTAGCAAAGAGGAGAGACACTGTTGCTCACTTGCTTTCCAAGTTTAAGGCCTGATTCACACCTATGCATTTTTAGTGCTTTTTGCATTTTGCAGATTTGCACTACGGTCCATTTAACATGGTTTCCTATGGAACACGTTCTGTAGAGCAAATCTACAAAATGCAAAAAGCACTAAAGCTGCATAGGTGTGAATCCAGCCTAATGTGGTGAACAGAAATGGATCACATTACACATGCTCTCTTTCTTTATAGTGGAAAGCTCAGGCCACACGTAAAAAAGTACATAAATTTGTGTTAGCGAGTTACCAGTACTAATATACTAATATATAAGATAAACAAAGTGTGACTAACCTGTATCAAAGAGGAGACACAAAACTATGGTTGCCACCTCATCCCTTTAAACTCGAACACATATTAATTACACAGGTTCTGTGGCTGATTAAGGTGGTAATTAAACTCACTTGGTGCATTATCTGCATTTAATTAGCCTTAGAACTTGTGTCATTCAAAGTCTACACAAAACACTGTTGCTTACTTGCTTTTGAACTTGAATGTGAACTTGTTGGTTTTCAGTCTCCTAAAGTCACAGTCACATAGTAATAGCATTACTGGGAGGTTTATTTTTTTACTTGCTGCATACTTCCCCTCTTTGAATAAATGTCCCCTAACATTTAGCATAAATGAGAATTATTCATAGACTGTATCATTTACATAACTATTGGCATATGTTCCTGAAAATAAATATGAATATGAGGGAATTTAAAAGTTTGTATATGTTGGACATCTGGGGGGGTCGCAGTGCTGTTCATTCATGTTTGTGGAAACATCCTGCTTTTGAAAAAAGGGTTGCCAACTGTCTCATGTTTTAATGTCTCCTTTGGTTTGCATGTTTTTCCAGAATATCTTTGTTTAGAGGACAGGTTTCCTTCTTTCACTGGTTCATCAGGTGTTAATGCAGCTGCCTCATCCTCTGGTTGTACTTCTGTCTCCTGTTGAAGTGATTCTGGAATACTCTCTTCCACAACATCTATGGCTCCAAAACTACTTCATCTGGCATTTCTTGACTTGCTAATTCTCCAAGTGAAAGGTTAGGGTCACTAGGCTAGAATTCCTCTGCCTTGGGTCGTATATGGGGAGCTATGCATTGCTTACTCTCTTGTAAGAGTTTGGGTGATACACATCGTATTCATCATCTGAGGTACCTGAATCTGAGATCTGAGCTATTGTTTTCTTCCATGCTTGTCACTGTCCTAGTGGCATTCTTTCTTTGTTTTCTGGTGTAATATCTTCAAAAAACAAATCATTGACTGGGAGTAGCAAGTTGTGATGAATGACCTTTACTGGTTTGTTGCCTTTCTCCTGTTTAACTTTGTAGATATGCTCTTGCCCTATCTGTTCAACTACACTGCCTTTTACCAATATGTTCGGAGTTTTCCTGGGCCTCCCCTTTCTGACAAATTTCTTACAAGAACTCTGTCTCCAGCCTGTAGTGCCACTCCTTTTTGGGCATTGGTCATAGTACCTGTTACCTTTCTGAGAGGACTTTTGGCTATTTCTGAAGCAATTCTGTAAGCTTCAGTCATTTTGGTAGCCCATTTTTTAGCATACTGCTGGGGCGATCTCTTAGCAATAAACAAAAGGAGATGCAGAGACTGCAGACATGATACAAGAGATGGTCAGAGACTGCAGACATGATACAAGAAATGGTCAGATACTGCAGACATACTACAGGAGATGGTCAGAGACTGCAGACATACTACAGGAGATGGTCAGAGACTGCAGACATACTACAGGAGATGGTCAGAGACTGCAGACATACTACAGGAGATGGTCAGAGACTGCAGACATGATACAAGAGATGGTCAAAGACTGCAGACATGATACAAGAGATGGTCAGAGACTACAGACATGATACAAGAAATGGTCAGACTGCAGACATGATCCAAGAGATGGTCAGAGCCTGCAGCCATACTACATAAGATGGTCAGAGACTGCGGACATGATACAAGAAATAGAGACTGCATACATACAGGAGATGGTCAGAGACTGCAGGCATGATACAAGAGATGGTCAGAGACTGCGAACAAGATACAAGAGATGGTCAGAGACTGCAGACATGATACAAGAAATTTTAATCAGAAAAGGGCTGCCAACTCGGATGCTTTTGAATAAAAGTCCTTAATTTGGTTACATGGGTACACGGGTACAGGCTATGCTGACGCGTTTCGGCTAAGAAGCCTTCAAAGCATACATGTTTGATTTAAAAACTGATATTTATAACAGAGTAAGCACTCCAAATGGGGCGGATGCATCCTATTTAGAGCAATCAAAACAAAAACACATTGAGAAAAGAGAGAAGCACAGCAGGCATATGTGGGACATATCATGAACAAATAAGGCATATTCAAAATGGTGCAATAAATGTATCAAACAATGCGATTTTGTTAAAAAAAAGATTTATGTCCATCCTATCATTCAAACTATACGATTTTCTAGTATTGAGGGTATGGTTCCACCACACTTCACGTTTAAGCAAAATACGATGAGTGTCACCTCCTCTTGGGTTTTTTTTAACCTGTTCAGCATCAAAAAAAGAAAAAGTGTCAAGATTACCATGATGGGATTCCCGAAAATGCGTCTGCGTAGCCTGTACCTATGTACCCATGTAACCAAATAAAGGACTTTTATTCAAGAGCATCCTAGTCGCCAGCCCTTTTCTGATTCAAGTACTGCATTTTGGGGCCTGAACATCCTGGCTAGAGCACCGGTCCACAGTTCATAGATCATCATATTGGCAGTAGAGCTGGGGTATCATTTTCTTTCTCTTGTGACTGTTTATTATCCGCTCCTGCTTTTTCCATTTTGTATTATTGTTGAACTGTGTTGCTCTTATATCATTTTGATGATATAATATCATATCATTATATCATTTGATAATTTATTATGGATACAGCATCGGGTACAGTTTTGGAGAATGAGCAAGCAGGCAACATTCGATCGTTCTTTACATCTGACTGGCAGTTCAAATTGTCTCAAGTCTTTACTAAAGATGACAAAGACTTAACAGAAGCCCAATGTAAGTCCGTTTTTGAAAAATGAAAACCTCTAATGAAGAAAGAAATGTGGCTTTGGTGGGATTGCACAGGTCTTGAGCAATGTATTGTAGAGTGTATGGTGCCAAGAGGTTCTGCGGATTAGGAAATCTCCCTCTACAGTTTACTCTGATCTTTTCATCACAGAATGGAATGACATCCTCTCTAAATGTTCGTTTGACTTAATGCGTTTGATTTCATCATATGACGAGAAACTCCTTGTAGATGTCAACCAGAACATAGTCTCTCTCTCTCTCTCTCTCTCTCTCTCTCTCTCTATCTATATATATATATATATATATATAATCTATCTCTATACCAATCTTCAGCTTTTTTTTTTTTTTTTTTTTTTACTAATTTTATTTTCTATTACTACCCATTGTTTTTCTTTGTTTTTGACCCATTCAATAACTCTGGCTATAGCGATAGCTTCATAATATTTCCTTATATCTGGTGCTCCCCATCCCCCTTTACCTTTAGTGTTAATCAATTGTGAGAATTTTAATCTAGGTGTCTTTCCCCTCCAAATAAATTTTGTAAACATTAAGTGTAGCCTTCTGAGGTATGTATGTGATAGTGTTATTGGTATCATTTGCATTTTATAGGTTATTTTTGGTAGTATAACCATTTTATATATGTTGATTCTTCCCGCCCAGGATAATTGACCCAGATGAATTCTATTCAATTCAGCTTTTACCTCATTTAACAGCGCGATAAAGTTCACTTGGTATAACGTTTCAGTTGATGTAGTGATTTTGACCCCCAGGTAATTCAGTTCTTTTTTCCCCCACACAAAGGGGAAATATTTTTGGTAAGAGTGGTCGCTTTCCTTGGAGTGGTTTATCTCTAGTGCTTCAGATTTAGTTGGGTTTACTTTGAAATTTGATAACTTTCCGTATTCTACTAGGTTAGCCATAATATTCGGGAGGGATATCCTTGGCTGGGTTATATACAGCAGGATGTCGTCTGCAAAGGCGGCTAGTTTGTATTCCGTATTCCCTATTACGACCCCACTAATATCCCTATTCTGTCTTATCCTTGAAAGGAGGGGTTCTAACGTCAACAGAAAGAGCATGGGGGAGATTGGACACCCCTGTCTTGTACCATTGTAGATGTCAATTGGATCAGAGAAGGTCCCATTTATTTTCACTCTTGCCGATGGTCTTGAGTATAAGGCCCTAATCCATTTACACATCCTCTTCCCACAGCCTACTTCCTCGAGCGTGCCCATCATGAAGTCCCAGTCTACTCTATAAAACGCTTTTTCAGCGTCTATAGATAGTAGTAGACCTGGGACTCCACTCTTTTTGATTTCCTGAGCTAATAGGAGGGTTTTGATGCTGTTATCCCGTTCCTGTCTACCTCTAATAAACCCCACCTGGTCCGGATGTATGATCTTCTCTATTACCTGCTTCATTCTGCCCGCAATCACTTTTGCGAATAATTTAGTATCCACATTTAGCAGGGAAATAGGCCTGTAGTTTGAACAAACTGTCACATCCTTATCCTCTTTTTGAATAACCGTAATATTGGCTGCCAGGGCTTCTCTGCTCATTTCCCCCTTGTCTCCTATGTCGTTCATATAGGCACACAGTTTAGGGATTAGATAGTCTTGATATTTTTTATAATAAAGCACTGTCAACCCATCCGGTCCTGGGCTCTTACCTACTTGTGTTTCCCTAATTGCCTTTCTTATTTCAATCTCTGTAATAGGGGACTCCAGTGTGGTACGCTCATTTTCCGATAATTTAGTCATTCCCACTTCACTTAGGTAATTTTTAATCTTCACTTGTTTTTGTTCCCTCTCCTTAGTTGTTACATTTCTATTTATGGAATAAAGCTCACCGTAAAATTCTTGGAACATCCTTGCAATATCTGGATCCCTATAGTGAATCTCATTTGTTCTAGATCTTATCTTATCAATAAATTTATTTATTTTTTTTTTACTTAATATCTTCGCCAGGAGTCTACCAGGTCTGTTACTGCCTACGTACCTTTCTTTTTTTAACAAGATTATACTTCTTCCTATTTTCCTGTTCAATTAACTGCCGTATAGCCTCCCTACTCCTATATAATTTTACCAGAGTTTCGCTATCCCCCGATTTCTTATGATGTTGCTCTAATTTAATGATTTCCTCCTGTAGCACGCGAAAGGTCTCTCCCTGGCTTCTCTTTTTCTCTGCACCCGCCTTTATCATGATCCCTCTGATGTAGGCCTTGTGGGCCTCCCAGACCGTAGTTTCAGATGTTTCCTCAGCGGTATTAACTTTAAAGTAAAATTCTAGTTCTTCTTTAACCGCTTAACAACCGGCCCATAGCCAAATGACGGCTACAGGGCGGTTGTTTAACTCTGGGAGGACGTCCAGGGACGTCCTCCCAGAATTCTGCTCTCACGCGCCCCCTAGGGCACGCACTCGAGAGCATCCGTGACCGCCGGGTCCAGAGGACCCGGCGCATCACAGATCCCGGTAAATGGCCGCTGATCGCGGCCGTTTACCATGTGATCGCTCCGTCAAATGACGGAGCGATCACATGTAAACAAACCGGCGTCATCTGATGACGCCGGTTCCTCTCCTCCCCTCCTGTGTACCGATCGGTACACTGTGAGCGGAGAGGGGGATGGATGGATGGCTGCAGCGTTGTGGGCTGCATGTGTAGTGCCCACAGCGCTGCACAGAGACATCCAGCCATCCATCCATCCATGCTCAGCCATCCCCACTACTATGCATGCCCTGCAATGCCCTCTGCAATGCCCCACGGTACTCTGGTATGCCCCACAATACCCCTGCAATACTCTGCCATACCCTGCAATACCCCTGCAATACTCTGCCATAACCCTGCAATATCCCGCAATACTCTGCCATACCCTGCAATACCCCGCCATACTCCGCAATACTCTGCCATACCCTGCAATACCCCGCCATACTCCGCAATACCCCGCCATACTCCGCAATACTCTGCCATACCCTGGAATACCCCGCAATACTCTGCCATACCCTGGAATACCCCGCAATACTCTGCCATACCCTGGAATACCCCGCAATACTCTGCCATACCCTGGAATACCCCGCAATACTCTGCCATACCCTGGAATACCCCGCAATACTCTGCCATACCCCGCAATACCCCGCAATACTCTGCCATACCCTGCAATACCCTGAAATACCCCGCAATACACTGCCATACCCTGCAATACCCCGCAATATCCCGCAATACTCTGCCATACCCCGCGATACCCAGCCATACTCAGTGATACCCAGCCATACTCTGCAATACTCAGTGATACCCAGCCATACTCTGCAATACTCAGTGATACCCAGCCATACTCTGCAATACTCAGTGATACCCAGCCATACTCTGCCATACTCAGTGATACCCAGCCATACTCTGCCATACTCTGCCATACCCAGCCATGCTCTGCAATACCCCGCAAAAATCTGCAATACTCTGTCATAACCTGCAATACTCTGCAATACCCCGCAATACCCAGCCATACTCTGCAATACTCGGTGATACCCAGTCATACTCGGCGATACCCAGTCATACTCAGCGATACCCAGTCATACTCGGCGATACTCTGCAATACCCAGCCATGCTCAGCCATACTCGGCCATGCTCAGCCATACTCGGCCTCTGTATGTGGCCAGGCTGTGGAAGTCTCACACATGTGGTATCGCCGTACTCAGGAGGAGTAGGAGAATCTATTTTGGGGTGTCATTTTTGGTATGTACATGCTATGTGTTATAAATATTGTATAAATGGACAACTTTGTGTTAAAAAAAAAAAAAGCGTTTTAACCACTTCCGGCCTTCCGTCATACGACGTCCTTGACTTTGTACGGGGATATCTGAATGATGGGTGCAGCTACAGGCATCATTCAGATATCATCTTTTTCAGCCGGCGATTCCCTACACCATAAGAATGATCATAGTGGCTGTTACACTGCTTGATCGTTCTTACGGGAGGCGAGAGGGGACGTCCCCCCCCCTCCCGCCGCCCTCCGGTGCTTCTACCGACTCACCGCTACGATCGAAGCCAGGATCTTTTTTTTTTTTTTTTTTTTTTTTAATTTCAGGCACAGCCTAGAGGTGAGATTTGGGGTCTTATTGACCCCATATCTCACTGTAAAGAGGACCTGTCATGCCATATTCCTATTATAAGGGATGTTTACATTCCTTGTAATAGGAATAAAAGTGATCAAAAAATTTTTTTTGGGGAAAAAAGTGTCAAACCAAAATAAATAAAGCAAAATGAACAATAAAAAAAAAAAAAAAAATTTTTTAAAGCGCCCCTGTCCGTGTGCTCGCATGCAGAAGCGAACGCATACGTAAGTCCCGCCCACATATGAAAACGGTGTTCAAACCACACATGTGAGGTATCGCTGCGATCGGTAGAGCGAGAGCAATAATTTTGGCCCTAGACCTCCTCTGTAACTCAAAATTTGTAACCAGTAAAAAATTTTAAAGCGTCACCTATGGGGATTTTTAAGTGGCGAAGTTTGGCGCCATTCCACAAGCGTGTGCAATTTTGAAAGGTGACATGTTAGGTATCTATTTACTCGGCGTAACTTCATCTTTCATATTATGCAAAAACATTGGGCTAACCTTACTGTTTTGTTTTTTTTTAAAGCAAAGAACATTTTTTTTTCCAAAAAAAATGCGTTCGAAAAATTGCTGCGCAAATATCGTGCGAGATAAAAAGTTGCAATGACCGCTATTGTATTCTCTAGGGTCTTTGCTAAAAAAAATATATAATGTTTTGGGGTTCTATGTAATTTTCTAGCAAATAAATGATGATTTTTACATGTAGGAGAGAAATGTCAGAATTGGCCTGGGTGTTCCAGAACGCCTGAAGGTGCTCCCCTGCATGTTGGGCCTCTGTATGTGGCCACGCTGTGTAAAAATCTCACACATGTGGTATCACCATACTCAGGAGTAATAGCAGAATGTGTTTTGGGGTGTAATTTGTGGTATGCATATGCTGTGTGTGACAAATAACCTGCTAATATGACAATTTTGTGAAAAAAAAAAAAAGAAGAAAAAAAACTTGATTTTGCAAAGAATTGTGGGAAAAAATGACAACTTCAAAAAACTCACCATGCATCTTTCTAAATACCTTGGAATGTCTTCTTTCCAAAAAGGGGTCATTTGGGGGGTATTTGTACTTTTCTGGCATGTTAGGGTCTCAAGAAATGAGATAGGCCGTCAGTACTTCAGGTGTGATCAATTTTCAGATATTGGCACCATAGCTTGTGGACTCTATAACTTTCACAAAGACTAAATAATATACACTAATTTGGGTTATTTTTACCAAAGATATGTAGCGGTATAAATTTTGGCCAAAATATATGAAGAAAAATTACTAATTTTCAAAATTTTATAACAGAAACGAAGAAAAATTAATTTTTTTACAGATTTTTCGGTCTTTTTTCTTTTATAGCGCAAAAAATAAAGAACCCAGCGGTGATTAAATACCACCAAAAGAAAGCTCTATTTGTGTGAAAAAAAGGACAAAAAATTCATATAGATACAGTGTTGCATGACTGAGTAATTGTCATTCAAAATGTGAGAGCACCAAAAGCTTAAAATTGGTCTGGTTATTAAGGGGGTTTAAGTGCCCAGTGGTCAAGTGGTTAATAAGTTTGTCTTTTCATCATGTAGGAGGTCCTCATTAAGTATCCAGCTACTGCTCCGTGTTTCATGCTTGCTTAATTTTATTTGTAGGCTAACCGGGGCATGGTCCGAAAACATCATTGGCCCTATATTTGTATCCTCGACCTCTTCCACATAGCGATGCTCCACGAAAAATAAATCCAGCCTAGAGTACGTCGCGTGAACGGGGGAATAGAAGGTATAGTCTCTTATGTTCTGATGTTGCATCCTCCATATATCTACCAGCTGCTGATGACGCAGTTTTTTCTTCAGTTTATTCATCCACTTGCCTTCAGACCCCCGAGCACGCGACGTACTGTCTTTACCTGGCTCTAAACATATATTGAAGTCTCCTGCGATAATAGCCCTTCCTCTCTTAAAGGCTTCAAACTTTGCCAGGGTTCCCACTAGAAACCTTGCTTGGTTGATGTTTGGGCAGTAGATGTTCGCCAGGGAGCATTCCATCCCATTCAAGTTACCTCTTATGAACAGGAAGCGACCCTCCGGGTCAATTACTCTCTCCTCTATTGTGAACCCAACTCCCTTTGCAAAACCAATCGCCACTCCTTTTGCGCCTCTTATCGGGGAGTCTCCATAGATCCAGTACGGAAACTCACTTGTAGCTATTCTCTTGCTTTTACCAAGGTATAGGTGGGTCTCCTGAAGGAAGACCACCTCTGCTTTCAGGGATCTCAATTCTCCCGTTATGTTCGCACATTTTATGGGGGAGTTGATGCCCCTCACATTATATGTGACTATATTTATCCTAGCCATCCTGTTGTTTTTGCCCCATTTACACCTTCACATAGCCCCTCCTGGCTGTGTAGTCGGATCCACCAAGGAGTGGATTGGTCTCGTCCTACCCTTAACGCCCCCACCCCCCCTCCCTCAACCCCCCTCCTCCCTCCCCACCCGTGTGCCCTCCCCCCCCATCCCCCCCCCCTCTTGCCCACCCACCTCCCTCCCCCATATCCCTCCCACCCAGCTCCTTGCCCTTTCCCCTTTCCCAACATGTTGGGGGGAGTATTGGGGTGCCACATGAGCCCCCTAAATGAAAAACCCTGGCCTACCCACTCCACCTGGCCACACGGTTTACTCCCCAGCGGTTGAGCTCGGAGGAGGGTCTAGTCTGGCCAAAAGCTTCCCTCTGGGTGTAATCCCAGCCATCCCTCCCACACACCCTCCGCCCACCCCACCCCCCGCCCCCACCGACATTAGATCGTATAGAGAGAGAAACAAAGAGGAAAGAGAGAGAGGAGAAAGACAAATCCATTTTCAATCAATTTTACATTCGGGGCCTCTTTCAATCCCTGTGTTCTTTTGTCATTAGTATTGGTTTCCATGTGATAGGGTCCCCTAAATGTTCCTGATTTCCGCTTTTCTCCCACCACCCCGGGATCTCCATTACTGGGATTCCAAGTCGATCACAGAAATACTGAGTCTCCTCCGGAAATCTCAACACCGCCTTTCGGCCGTCCTTACGTCCAGTAAGATTGGCAGGGAAGCCCCAGGAGTATTGGACCTCGTTCGCCTTTAAGGCAGCTAGTAATGGTTTCATAATTCTTCTTCTGCTTAGGGTTTCTGCGGCTAGGTCCTGGAAAATATGTAAACTTGTTTCACCGTACTTCACTTGTGGGTTTCTCCTTAAATTCATGCTAATCTGTTCTTTGTCCCGGAAATTATGGAATCGCACTATTACATCACGCCGAGTATCTCCCCTGATTTCGGCTGGCTTCCTAATTCGATGGACTCTATCTAGGTTTAAATTACCGCTGATATTGCAAGGAATCTTCAGATCTTTGAAAATTTCCTCCATTTTTCCCTGTAGATTTTCTTTTTCACCTTGCGCTTCCGGGAGGCCTCTAATCCGGAGGTTTTTTCTTCTGCTGCGATTCTCTTGGTCTTCCATTTTGTACCTTATATACCTCTGTTCCTTCTGCAGCACTTCTATCTGCTGTCTCAAATTTCTTATTTCTTCTCCTTGCTTGTCCACAATCTTCAGCTTAAAATCTCTAATTTAGAGACTGAGATTATGGAGACCGAGAGATCCAAATATCTACGGGATTTAAGATTATGAGGATGGGACTGTTTACATACGTACAAAAAAACAAAAGATTCCCTCACTCTATTCTTAAAAAAGAGACCGGGATCAGGAGGTGACAGAAGGGTTAACTGCAGCTCACCAGAAGATACACAGTCAGAATTTTCTGACACAGCTGAACAGCAGTCTCCTGTCTCCTCAAGAGGTTCAGTCAGCTTGTTTTTTTCCAGAGAGAAGCCATTACAGCAGACCGCAACAAATGCTCAAACATCAACACAGCCACCAGATCAAAGAGGAAAAAGAGGACGAGGCAGGGGTCATCATACAAACAACACAGGCTACCAAAGATATCCAAGGAAAGCCAAGAAGACACAGAACTAGGTATAGACTTTTCTAACAATGTATTGAACCTGTCAGGCATTGACCATTGAAATGGTCAGAGACTGCAGACATGATACAAGAGATGGTCAGAGACTGCAGACATACTACAGGAGATGGTCAGAGACTGCAGACATACTACAGGAGATTGTCAGAGACTGCCGACACGATACAAGAGATGGTCAGAGACTGCAGACATACTACAGGAGATGGTCAGAGACTGCAAACATGATACAAGAGATGGTCAGAGACTGCAGACATACTACAGGAGATGGTCAGAGACTGCAGACATACTACAGGAGATGGTCAGAGACTGCAAACATGATACAAGAGATGGTCAGAAACTGCAGACGTACTACATAAGATGGTCAGAGACTGCGGACATGATACAAGAAATAGAGACTGCAGACATACTACAGGAGATGGTCAGAGACTGCAGACATGATACAAGAGATGGTCAGAGACTGCAGACATGCTACATAAGATGGTCAGAGACTGCGGACATACTACAGGAGATGGTCAGAGACTGTAGACATACTACAGGAGATGGTCAGAGACTGCACACTACTACAGGAGATGGTCAGAGACTGCAGGCATGATACAAGAGATGGTCAGAGACTGCGGACAAGATACAAGAGATGGTCAGGGACTGCAGACATGATAAAAGAAATGGTCAGAGACTGCGGAAATGATACAAGAGATCAATGCATCAAATGCAGCCTCATCAGTGCCCACAAATTGCAGCCGCACCAGTGCCCATCTATGCAGCCTCATCAATGCTCATCAATGCAGCCTCATCAATGCTCATCAATGCAGCCTGATCAGTGCCCATCAATGCAGCCTCACCAATGCTCATCAGCTCAGCCTGATCAGTGCCCATCAGTGCAGTTTTAGTGCCCATCAATGCAGCCTGATGTGGGGGGGGTCAGCTGTGTCAGGGTCTCTCACCTCAGTGATGGCAGCTCAGCAGGTCCTTGCACGGCCTCCTGGGAGGGTGATGCTCCTGGTCCTGGGGTCAAGTTGTTGCAAACCAGCGTCTAGCCCCACAACCGGAGCCAGTCACGTGCATCACAACTCCCTGGTGTGCCCTGCCTCTGCCTGCCTTCAAGACTCCGGGAGTTTCCTCTGCGCTGCTCTCAGTTCTCCACCCCCTCCCATTCGGCACAATTCCCCCCAGTCTGTTCAATCCCTCTTACCTCTAGTCTGCACAATCCTGCCTCCCCCAGTCTGCACAATTCCCTCCTCCCCTAGTCTGCACAATCCCCCCCCCTCCTTCCCCCAGGTCTGCACAATTATCCCCCTCCCCCCAGTCTTTACTATTACCCCCCTAGTCTACACAATCCCTCTCCCCTAGTCTTCACAATTACCTCCCATCTCCCCCCCCAGTCTGCACAACCACCCTCCCCCAGTCTGCACAATTTCCCCCCCCAGATTGCACAATCCCCCCTTCCACCAGTCTGCATAATTACCCCCCCCGTTTGCACAACCCCCCCCTTCCCCCAGTCTGCATGATCCCCTCCACTCCCCAGTTTGCACAGGGGGGGGGAGTAAAAAAATGAGAGGGAAAAAGTAGAGGCAGAGAAAAAAAGAGGACAGGGGAGAGAGGGGGTTGTGCAGAGTGCAGATAGCTCACATACAAATCAAGCTTCCCCCTCAGGCTGGTCTCCACAGGTAGGCTGAGCACAACAGTTCATTCAGAAGGCTGGAGTGTGGGCGGGGTTTGGGTGGAAACAAATGGGAGGAGGAATGTCGGATTGGACAGGCGGCCGAGTGGGGGAGGAGCTAGGAAGACAGTGGCGACGGGACGGGCGACAAGCAGATACAGCCCGACTCGTGGGAAAGCTAGATTTCACTGCTTCTACTGCCATGACTGCTGTGGGCAGCAGAAGAGGCGCGGCCTTTTTACTGGCCATCAGAGCGGCCTGGGGGCAAATGCATCCCGCCCGTGGTCATCACCAACTTAGGATGACATTGTTGGTGGGGCGGAAGAGCAGAGACAGTCTGGGCCAGTGTGTGTGTGTGTGACACACACAAGGAGAGGGAGGAGGGAAGGAAGAATTCTGACACTTCGGTGCCCCCACCTCTGCAGCGCAGGTGTGCGCTGCACCCCGCGCACCCACTCAGGATCGGCCCTGCGTTCTAGAATGCGTTATCCCAGACAAATGTCTCAATCTTTTAAAAAGGGTGGTTTTCAAATTCTCTGCCCTGATCATGGTGTAATTTTTCAAGATATCAAAATCTCTGAATGAAGTAATTGAAAATCTCTGCTGCAGTTTTTCCTGATTTTCTGCATGTAGGGTAGGCCTATGCAAAGCGAGTGAAGTGATCAATGATAACCAATATGTATTCATAACCACATCTGCTCTTCTATAGGTGAAGAAAAGGAGCACTAGATTTATTGCACCCCAAAGGTGCCCGCTCCGGCACTGTTGGGTGTTTGTTTCAGACAACTACATCTTTTTGTGACATAATTGGTTATCTGCTTTTGCATGAATGACCAGTAAAATCTCTCTTGCAAGCTGGATTACATTGTCTGCTCCACAATGGCCAATGTCATTATGTAGGTGTTTTAGCACTAATATCTGAGTTAACTGTTCTGGAATAACCATTTTGTTGTGTCATAACAAAATGCTATCATGCATGAGTTGTTTTCCTTTTCTATCTTGGAACCGATTGTTGACTTTAGGTTCAGTATTTTTATTCTAAGGCCCCTTTCACACTGGGGCGGTTTGCAGGCGGTATTGCGCTAAAAATACCGCCTGCAAACCGCCCCTAAACAGCCTCCGCTGTTTGTTCAGTGTGAAAGCCCGAGGGCTTTCACACTGAAGCGGTGCGCTGGTAGGACGGTAAAAAAAGTCCTGCCAACCGCTTCTTTGGAGCGGTGAAGAAGCGGTGTATTCACCGCTCCTAAACCGCTCCTGCCCATTGAAATCAATGGGACAGCGCGGCTATACCGCGGTAATACCGCGGCTATAGCCGCGCTGTACGAGCAGATTTAACCCTTTTTCGGCCGCCAACGGGGGTTAAAACCGCACCGCTAGCGGCCGAATACAGCCGCAAAAACGACGGTAAAACAGCGCTTAAAATAGCGCTGTTTTACCGCCGACGCCCCCACCGCCCCAGTGGGAAAGGGGCCTTAAGGTCAATGATAGCATGTATGACCTTGTCCTGCAGCTGGGCAGCACGAAGTTTGTCCTTTGTGATAATTTCCTGAATATCAACATTCTGAAAAATATTTGCATCTGTAACGTCTGGTTGTAGAGCTAGTAGCAGTGCCCAGAGACCTTCCTCATCTACTACTGCCCTGCCAACTTTCCATACAGCAGAAATAGTTTGTGCCATAATCAGATTTGTAAACGCTTCTTCATCCTGAAGATTGCCTAGTGGATTTCCAGACAAGGTATCAGCATCTGTATTTTTTTTTTCAGAAAGAGTATAACCCCGCTCAGACTGTGGATAAAGATTTCCTCATGGGTGCTGGCCCCGATTTACCACTGTCACTAGTAATTGAAGAAAAAGAAGATAGGTCACACACCATGGAAGGAAAAACTTCTGTAGAATAGTTACTTTATTGTCAAGGTGCCAAAGGACGTAGACAGGGCGTTACAAGAACATTGGTAGACCGGTTTTACACTGATAACTCGTGCTTGTTCACAAGCATATTTTTTACCTGGGTGATATTTGATGTCAAAGCAGAAATCAGCTAATTCCCCTACCCAGCGGTGTCCAACACTGTTTAGTCTTGCTGAACTAAGAACATACAGTATGTTAATGGTTGTTGTCTGTATAGACTGTAAATGAGGGGGCATAGTATAGGTAGTCCCTAAACTTATCACAAATGGCCCACTTTAAGGCTAGGAACTCAAATTTTCCTGAATGCAGATGTCAGTTCTTCTCACTTGGTGTCAGTGTTCACAAACCATAGCCTATAACCTGTAATTTTCCCTCTTGATGTTGATAAAGCACTGCACCAAGCCCATCTTGTGATGCATCAGTGTGTAACACAAACGCCGAGTTGAAGTCAGGATAGGTAAGGATTGGGGGTTTGATCAACATCGGTATTAGCTTGTCAACAACCTTCTGGTGTTCTGGCATCCACTGAACGAGTGTCCCAGAGGGCAGCTGTTAAGCTGTACCCTTTTCTACAGGTGCTTTCCGATTTACTATAGCTCCCTTTCTTGTCTACTTATAGCCTCTTTTTTGTAATAATCTTTATTTTTTTTTCAAAAACATACAATAAGTAATAACTCAAAACACCCAATACGAGGATAATATGCGACCGGTCTAAACTATGTGGCATGTTCACCAATGCCAGGAGAATAGGGGACAAGATGGGTGAACTAGAGATACTGTTACACGAGGAGGATTTGGATTTTGTGGGAATTTCAGAGACTTGGTTCAACAGCTCTCATGATTGGCTGACAAACATTCAAGGGTATACCCTATACCGCAAGGATAGAGAGGGTAAAAAGGGGGGAGGGGTATGCCTATATATAAAGAATAATGCACAAGTAAATGTGATAGATGACATCGCTGAGGGAGCTAGGGAGGAGGTGGAATCTTTATGGGTAGAGCTCCAAAGGGATGAAGCTAAGGGGAAAATAATACTGGGAGTATGCTATAGGCCCCCTAACCTGAGGGAGGAAGTAGAGACAGATCTCCTATCGCAAATTGGATTAGCAGCAAGGATGGGAAGTGTTATCATAATGGGGGATTTTAATTATCCAGACATAGACTGGGTGGAGGGAACTGCGCATTCATTTAAAGCTCGCCAGTTCCTTAATGTCTTGCAGGACAATTTTATGGGTCAGATGGTAGACGCACCAACTAGAAATAAAATATTACTGGATCTACTGATTACCAACAATACAGACCTGATCACGGATGTGGAAATACGGGGCAATTTAGGTAACAGCAATCACAGGTCAGTTAGTTTCAGTATAAATCACACAAATAGGAAACATAAAGGGAATACAAAGACACTGAATTTCAACAGAGCCAACTTCCCTAAACTACAAACCTTGCTAAAAGGCATAAATTGGGATAAAATATTAGGAACAAAGAATACGGAGGAGAGATGGGTTTGCTTTAAGAGCATATTAAATAAGGGCATTAGCCAATGTATCCCATTGGGTAATAAATTTAAAAGAGCGAACAAAAGTCCTGTGACACATTCAGGATTGAAAAATGTGTCACTCTTCAATCCTCCTAGCACTGCAGCACCGAACGTAACCATCTTTCATGATTTGGTACTGAATGATCTAGCTAATTTAAACATTAGACCAGTACAAACCCAACATAACATCAGAGTTGGTTTGGAGGCTCTGAGTAATAGAAAGGATATCGTTATACTCCACGCCGACTAAGGCGGAGCGATAGTTATCTTGGATCATGATTCCTATACCAACGAAATGTTGAGGATCCTTTCGGATACAAGTACGTATTCTCCTTTACCATCGGATCCAACCTCTGGTTTCAAGCGGGAACTTAAGGTCTTGATTGACAAAGGTCATGATTTGGGGATCCTTAATAAAAAAGAAAAGGAGTATTTGGTCCCCCTAGCCCCTCGATTACCGGTGATATACATATTACCGAAAATCCATAAGACTTTGATCAATCCACCAGAGAGGCCCATCATCAGTGGTATTGACTCCGTAACTTCACGTGTGGGGAAGTATATTGATTTTTTTCTTACAACCCCTGGTGATGGGCACCCCCTCTTACCTTAAGGATACTAAACATATCCTCAATATATTGAGTGAAATAGAGTGGAAGGCTACATACATGCTGGTGACAGCTGATGTCGTATCACTCTATACATCAATATCCCACAATTTAGGACATGAGGCTGTGCGCCACTTTCTCTATCAGGACTCCAGTATCTCCATCACGCAATGCAATTTCGTGATGGAGCTACTGGACTTTCTCGATGGAACATAACCACTTTTGGTATGGTGGCACACATTATTTACAAACAAAGGGAGTGGCCATGGGAGCTAAATTTGCTCCCAGCATGGCCAACCTCTTCATGGCCAAGTGGGAGGAGGATGTGGTCCTAAGTGACAGTCCACCCCAGTTGGTCATGTGGAGGAGATTTATAGATGATGTCCTATTCATTTGGGACGGTGACATCGACTCTGTGACTGCTTTTCTGTCCGTCCTTAACAATAATGATAGGGCTATAACACTCACCCATGAAGCTAGTCCCACTCAAATCCATTTTTTAGATTTGGCCATTACGGATGTCAATAATGTTATTACTACTTCGACGTACTTCAAATCGACTTTTATACCAATTTCGTTTTATACCACTCAACTCCTGCCATCATCAGTCTGGCTATTCGCTGTACCTAAGGGCCAGTTTCTGCGTTTAAGACGGAATTGCTCCGATTCTAACGAGTTCCACAGGGAGGCCCTAACTTTGAAATCGAAGTTTTTAACTAAAGGGTATGACGCTGCCATGCTAGATTCCCTGATTGTGGAGATAGGGAGCGTAAGGAACTACTACGTGATAAACCTCCCCAGGTAGTGGACAGGGAGGACTTTGGGTTAGCTTTCCTCACGACCTATTCAAGCCAACTTTGGGCCATTAAAAGGATAATTAAAAAACACTGGTCTGTCATTAAAAATGATCGAGTCTTAGGACCCCTACTGTCTGATAAACCACAAATTTTATTCAGGGGAGCCACTAGCTTCAGACATTTGTTGGCACCTAATATCCCAGTTCCACCCACACGCCCTACGTTTTTTGGGGATTTAAAGGGATTCTCCCCTTGCAGGAGATGTAATGTTTGTAGTATCAATTCATTACTTGACAGAAGGTTAACCGATTTCACATCTAGTGGTACAGGTGCCACATACTCCATTAAATCACTCATCACATGCATGACTAAATGTGTGGTATACCTACTTAGGTGTCCATGTGGGTTGGAGTATTTTGGCCGTACCATTAGGAAATTGAACGTGAGGTTGGCAGAACATATTACCAATATTAAGCAGGGCTTCGACAAACACAGTGTCTCTAGACACTATGATGCAGTACACAACAGGAATCCTAAGGGAACTGTTTTTATTGGCATCGAGAAATATGTTCCCCATTGGCGGGGCAGTAACGGGAAAAGAACCATCTCTAGATCCAAAACGAATTGGATCTATAGACTTGGCTCTCATGCCCCAAATGGGTTGAACATAGAGTGGGACATTAATTGTTTTATTAACAACAGCTGAAAATAATTTTTTTTTTTATATAAATAGAATCCTTATTTTATGTAATTTTAAACAAATTTTTATATATTTTGATAAGCCAAGTGTCTACATCAATATATTTTTTATATATTGTAATCTTGTTTTTTTGTGTTTTGGCCAGTGATGCATCATGGCTGATGGGTTATTTAACTTCACCCGTATTTATCCCATTGTACTTAACATTTTTCATGCACTTATTATGTGAAGTATTTTACTTTTAATTGTGTTTCTCTGGCGTTTGCCTATATTGGGGAACACTCTTTTTGTCAATAAATGGCAGTGTGTATCATACACTTCTGCCCTGTATGAATGACACAGTTATTTTTCACATTAAATGAGCATTTATGCACCTAATTCACTTTGGAGAATATCTCCTTTTTTACCACTAGATGGCAGTGTGTATTACACACCTCTGCCCTGTATGAATGTCTCTGATTATTTCTTTTATACCCAATGAGCATTCACGTATTTAATCTATGGGCGTTTTAATTAGGTTGGAGCAATTATGTATATTGGATTAATGTCTGCCCCTGTTCCCCTTCAGCCAATGAATGCGCTATGGCGCTGTAGCGCTTGTGTATTTATAGCGCATGCGCGAGCGTGGTCACGTACCCCTGATGACGTCAGTTGTGACGAAACGGCCGTAGGGTCACAATGCCGACATGCATCGCGCATGCGCGAACCGTTTTTAAACAGCTAAGGAGTTTTTGCACTGTCACTTTTGCTGGAAGTGGTTTTGTTGTATTTTAGCTTAATAAATCACCCCCCTTTTTTAGTCAATCTGCACTATTGGAGTCCCTTTTGTTTTTCTCTTGGGATCTGTGGCTCATTTATATCTGGCCCCCCCGAGAAGGAGTACTGAAGGTATCTATGGGAGCACCTTTTCCACATTGGAGTCTCCGTTGCTGAGGACCATTTGTCTGGTGAGAAGAGCGGGAAAACGGTCCAGGGAATACACCATCTCTGGATATTTTCCACTACTAAGCCTGTATTGACCCCCCTGAGTAAGGGCGGTCGCAGGCTTTCTGGTAAGCCTTTAATTTTACCACCTGGTGGTGGGCTGCACTAAAGGTGGATCATGTAACCCTGAACCCTGCAATAGCCTTCTTTGGATTATTTTTTTTATTCAGTTTTTTATTTGAGACACTTATGAACTTTATTGTTCATTTTTTTTGTACTTTTTTGTATTTTTTTCTTTATATACACCTTTTAGGGTAAGGACTCACATTTATAAGGACCATCACTTCTGTGTATGTGTTTTTATTATTTCATGATGATGTAGATTTCAGATGAATAATTCACATGTGTTTTCATTATATATGCACATCTGATCACTTTAAACCAGCATCACACTGATAATTGTTTAGTATCACTTATTAACTCATGATAGCTTTATGGGTTCTTGTATAATTACAGATATCAATATATGTGTTCCTCTTCATTAGTCCAGCGCTACACTGTTCCTCTTTTTGTATATTTCATGTGCCCTTGTATTGGGGTTATTGTGTTTTAGCTGCAGGACTTCCTTCACGGTCCCCCATTTCAGTTTTTATTATTATTTATATTTAGCACCTAGCGCAATTTCTTTTTCTTTTTTGTTGTTAAAAGTCCTAGATGGCTTAACTCCAATGTAAAAATGCATATAAAAGCAAAGGAGAAGGCCTTCAAAAAATACAAGGATGAGGGATCATCCTCAGCATTCAGACTTTATAAAGAATCCAACAAGAAATGTAAGGGTGCAATTAGGACAGCTAAGACAGAACATGAAAGACACATAGCGGAGGAGAGCAAACAAAATCCCAAGAAATTCTTTATTTATGTAAATAGTAAAAAAGGGAGGACAGATCATATTGGCCCCATAAAGAATGCGGAAGGACATCTGGTTACAAAGGATGGGGGGATGGCGAAGGTATTGAATTTATACGAGTGAATCTGTGGGCTTCAGTAACCAAAACTGCAGTGTTTATCCTCATGACACAACACAGGAAGCACCTCCATGGTTAACAGAGGACAGAATTAAAATTAGACTTGAGAAACTTAACATTGATAAATCCCTGGGACCAGATGGCTTGCATCCCAGGGTACTTAGGGAACTCAGTCAAGTGATTGCCAGACCGTTGTTCCTAATTTTTACAGATAGTCTACTGACTGGAATGGTACCAGCTGATTGGAGAAAAGCCAATGTAGCACCAATATTTAAAAAGGGCCCAAAATACATCCCTGGGAATTACAGACCAGTTAGCCTAACATCAATAGTATGTAAACTCTTGGAGGGGATGATAAGGGACTATATATACAAGATTTTAGTAATAAGAACGGTATCATTAGCAGTAATCAGCATGGATTCATGAAGAATCGTTCTTGCCAAACCAATCTATTAACCTTCTATGAGGAGGTGAGTTGCCATCTAGATAAAGGAAGGCCCGTAAACGTGGTGTATCTGGATTTTGCAAAAGCATTTGACACAGTTCCCCATAAACGTTTACTGTACAAAATAAGGTCCGTTGGCATGGACCATAGGGTGAGTACATGGATTGAAAACTGGCTACAAGGGCGAGTTCAGAGGGTGGTGATAAATGGGGAGTACTCAGAATGGTCAGGGGTGGGTAGTGGGGTTCCCCAGGGTTCTGTGCTGGGACCAATCCTATTTAATTTGTTCATAAACGATCTGGAGGATGGGATAAACAGTTCAATCTCTGTATTTGCAGACAATACTAAGCTAAGCAGGGCAATAACTTCTCCGCAGGATGTGGAAACCTTGCAAAAAGACCTGACCAAATTAATGGGGTGGGCGACTACATGGCAAATGAGGTTCAATGTAGAAAAATGTAAAATAATGCATTTGGGTGGCAAAAATATGAATGCAATCTATACACTGGGGGGAGAACCTCTGGGGGAATCTAGGATGGAAAAGGACCTGGGGGTCCTAGTAGATGATAGGCTCAGCAATGGCATGCAATGCCAAGCTGCTGCTAACAAAGCAAACAGAATATTGGCATGCATTAAAAGGGGGATCAACTCCAGAGATAAAACGATAATTCTCCCACTCTACAAGGCTCTGGTCCGGCCGCACCTGGAGTATGCTGTCCAGTTCTGGGCACCAGTCCTCAGGAAGGATGTACTGGAAATGGAGCGAGTACAAAGAAGGGCAACAAAGCTAATAAAGGGTCTGGAGGATCTTAGTTATGAGGAAAGGTTGCGAGCACTGAACTTATTCTCTCTGGAGAAGAGATGCTTGAGAGGGGATATGATTTCAATTTACAAATACCGTACTGGTGACCCCACAATAGGGATAAAACTTTTTTGCAGAAGAGAGTTTAACAAGACTCGTGGCCACTCATTAAAATTAGAAGAAAAGAGGTTTAACTTTAAACTACGTAGAGGGTTCTTTACTGTAAGAGCGGCAAGGATGTGGAATTCCCTTCCACAGGCGGTGGTCTCAGCAGGGAGCATTGATAGCTTAAAGAAACTATTAGATAAGCACCTGAATGACCGCAACATACAGGGATATATAATGTAATACTGACACATAATCACACACATAGGTTGGGCTTGATGGACTTGTGTCTTTTTTCAACCTCACCTACTATGTAACTATGTAATAAAAAGAGAAAAGCGCCCAAAAGGGCAAGACTATAAGTCACAAACATTCAGAATTATCGAGAGTTCATTGGTACATGCAGTTGCAAGCATCATATAATTCCACCAATTTATTCCTCAGTGACACTAGGGGATGTATTTATGAGCTATCCTACCAAACACGAGCTAAACACCCATATACGACATCATGAACAGGATGTGAAATGAGATGGGAATAGGAAGTGGGAGAAGGGGTATAAGGTAAAGGAGGCAAGGGAAAAGGGGGGGGGGGGGGGAATAGGCTTTGCACAATATAAATAACAAAACCAACCTAAATAAAGCAAAAACAGTCAGCATTATAACCAGGATCAGAAATATGGTATCAAAGTGTTTTAGGGATCTTTAGCAACCCCACCTTAATCTATGATAGCATTATACTAAGTCAATTCAGTTCAGGTCCCTGGTAATGAAGACAGAGACAAATAGGTTGCAGAGGTAATAGGCTAGGGTACCTGTATAGCACTAGAGGTATACAGGTAGCCCAAACACTATAAAACTTCTCATATCTATCCTTACACGTTGCCACCCACTCCTCTGTGCCATGATGTTATTTACCAGACGGATCCAATCAGCCTGTCCAAGAATATGAGCCGACTTCCAATGGATGGGGATCAGATGCCTGGCTGCATTTAGGAGGTGGGGCAGAACCGATTTAAGGTATTACTGAGAGAGATGGATTGCATGTGAAGAAAAAACTCCAAGGGACAATCATGGATTTCGATATCTAGTATCACCTTTATCTGAGCTCTAATATTCTGCCAAAAAGGCCTGAGCCTCGGGCGCTCCCACCATACATGTAAATAGGTGCCCCGAAGCCCGCAACCCCTCCAACAGGCATCCAGGGTTTTCGGATAAACCCTAGCCAAGGTGGCAGGAACTTTGTACCACCGGGTCAATAGCTAAAAGCCAATCTCCTGCATCTCTGTGTCCACAGAACTGTTATGGGTAAGGCTATATAGGTAATCTAATTGAGTCTCCGTGAACGAATGTTGCAAGTCTCTCTCTCCCATTCCCTTATAGACTGGCTTGCTCCGAAATTCGACAGACTGTAGCATCTCATAGAGAACTGAAATAGAGTGAGGGACAGGAGCAGCTGACCTACATAGTTTCTCAAATGGAGTCAAAG
Source organism: Aquarana catesbeiana (assembly GCF_042186555.1). Classification (NCBI taxonomy): domain Eukaryota; kingdom Metazoa; phylum Chordata; class Amphibia; order Anura; family Ranidae; genus Aquarana; species Aquarana catesbeiana. The sequence goes on from NC_133327.1 coordinate 129,499,150, forward strand.
AGGACTGGAGTCTAATGGCTTGAGGTAGACTGTGAGCAAAATGATGTAACTGTCTATAACGCCAATCATACATCAGGAATCGGCCAAACTGAGCACAGAGCCAGTCCAAAGAGACTAGGCCCTGATCATGTATGAACCTTCCACATCATACCTCCCCATCTCTTGCCCATGAGCAAAAGTAAGAGAGGTGTTCCCCAGGAATTAACCAGGGGAAGCTCCCCCAGGGGTGCAAGTGGGGACACAGGTGGAGACAACAGCCCCTGTGCATTCAAAATATCCCACAGTTTCAGCACATGGGCAGTAACATGGGACACGAGATCCAAAAGGCATTCCCGGGAGAGCCAAGGGGCATGAGACGAGTTACGACCAGCCAAAAATTTCTCAAGAAGGACCCAAGATTTAGTAGCAACATGATGATGCCAGTCTAGTATCCGCTCTAGAGCTATCGCCTCATAATATTTCCAGGTGGAAGGTACCCCCAGTCCCCCCAACCTCTTAGGACGTTGCAAGGTACTTCAGGCCAGACGGGGGCTCCACCCATGCCAGATAAATTTCAAACACAGACTGTTAAGGGCAGCGAAGAAAGATCTTGGCAACTAGGGTTGCACCGATACTAGTATCGGTATCTGTGCCGATACAGAGTATTTGCACAAGTATCAGTACTCGTGCAAATGCACCGATGCCTGAAACCGATACTTTCAGGCTCGGTTCTTTGAGCTGTCAGTGGGTCTTCTCTGTTGACAGCTGAAGTGTTAAAGAAGTTCGGTAATTGGAACTGTCAAAAAAGAAAGCAGCCAGCAATGTAAATTAACAACATTGCTCAGCCGCTGAAACACTAAAACAAAAAGAAACATTGGAGTTTATTTACTAAAGCTGGAGAGTGCAAATTCAGTCTCACTTCTGCATAGAAACCAATCAGCTTCCAGGTTTTATTGCCAAAGCTTAATTGAACAAGCTGAGGTTAGAAGCTGATTGGTTTCTCTGCAGAAGTGAGACTAATTTTGCACTCTCCAGCTTTAGTAAATAAACCCCATTGTTTCTTTTTGAATCTTTCTGTTTCTTCATCTGTAGAGCAAAGGGATGAACAAATGTTCCTCTGTTTAACCCCTTATAAACTCCTAATTTACTCTAATCAGCCTTAATTAACTCCCTATTCTCCATTTAATTATTTTCCTGCTTTTTATTTTGTTCACGTCTATTTTATAAACTGTAAACAATTAAAACTTTTTTTGTTTGCTTTGTTGGTGAATATTTTTACACATATTAACATATATTTACAAATTTTACATTGAAAAAGCGCAAAATTTAAAAAAAAATCTACTTAATTTGTAAATAATTTTTCAATGCTTTGTACCATTGCTGACAGCTGAAGTGAAAACAAAACAGTTGCGGTAGGTATCGGTAATTTGTATCGGTGAGTACTAAAAAAAATAGTATCGGTACTCGTACAAAAAATAGTATCGGTGCATCCCTATGGGCAACGATGTGAGCACCATCTGAAGGTGGAAAAGAACTCTTGGCAACACATTCATCTTCAATATACCGACACGGCCAATCCAGGAAAAAGTGGTACGGTCCCTTCTTAGTAGGTCTGTTTTGATTGTGGAGAGCAAAGGGGCATAGCTACTAGTGTATAATTGTGAAAATATGTCTGGGAGATAAATGCCCAAGTATTTTAAGGATGAGCGACACCATGTAAAGGAAAAAGAGGCTCCCAATTTGGAGCACAATTCAGAGGGAAAATCTCCGATTTACTATAGTTGATTTTAAAATTTAATAGTGCATGGAATCTCTGTAGCTCAACCATGATATTAGGAAGGTAGATCAGTGGATCCGCTATATAAAATAGAACATCATCTGCATACGCTGACAGCTCTGAATCCCTTAATGTTAGGATTTAGCCGAATCATATTTAGCAAAGGTTCAAGGGATAGGGCAAAGACAAGTGGGGACAGGGAACATCCCTGCCTCATCCCATTCTGTATAGGGAAGGGGTCAGAGAGAGTTCCATTCACCCTGACCTGAGACTCCGGAGAGCTATAGAAGGACCCTATCCACCTAAGCATATTATGGCCGAGGCCCAACCTAGATATCACGGCTTGACGGTATGCCCAGTCCACCCCTTCTCAGTGTCAATAGACAGTAGAAGGCAGGGTGGACCAGCCTGCTGTGAATTTACCCAATGGATCAGCTGAATCGCCCAGTTGGAATTGTCCCTAGCTTCCCTCTCCGCTATGAATCCTGTACTTATATCCTCTTTTGATTTGTAGTAAGTAATAAAGGGGTTTTGCTATACGTGAAAAGCTTTGTATGGGGGTGTGGTCTCGGCCTGGAGGAGTGAAGACGCGTCTTCTCTGAGCTCCCGGACCGCGGCTCCTCGGCAGCTTACCCACACAGAAAAAAACGGCTATTACAGCTTCTCCACACTGCACAGGAACCCAGGGAGGTAGTGGCACCAAAGGAGAGGCTCTGCCGCCCCTATGGAGCGATTTCTGGTGCCAATACAGCTAGCCGCATCTACTCCAGATCCAGCCAAGATGGCTCCAACACCAGCCACGAGGACGGAACCCAGCCAGCCTACAAACGGAGGAGGGGGAGCAAGGTATAATCATGGCAATGATATGCCTCCCTTCTCCCCGTCCAGCGACCTCTCCCCTTGCCTTCCCCGCTCACTGTCCCTCACATCATTGGGCAGTCCTAGAGGAGAGCTAGGCGGCTTCACACAGTGGGCTCCAGGGGACTTGCAGACTTCTCAATACCAAGCCTCCATACCTGGCACACCGCTGCTCCTCGCACAGCACATGCAGGCTGCAGTAAGTACTACCCCTTTAGTTGTGCCCTCACGAGAGCCCTCTGCCACACTTTTCAATGAACAGATTCTGTGGGCTCTTCTGCAAAAGCTACCCACTAGAGAAGACCTGGACTCTCTGGCCACCAGAATGGAGGCGGCACTCCGCAGAGAGCTTGCAGGCATCAAGCAGGAGGTGGCGGAGGTGACCACTCAGATCTCCGCAATTAAAAATGACACAGTAATCCTCCGCCAAGACGTCTCTAACCTACAAACTGCACGTGAAGAGGTGTCAGACCAAATTGCATAGCTGCATCTTTTGCTGGATGACCTAGAAATCCACAATTGTAGGCGCAACATCAGAATTCATGGTCTGCTTGAAGCCACCCGACAAGCAGACCTCAAGACAACTGTGACTGCCATATTTAATAATTGCTTAGAACGCCCTTCGGAGACTCCCATTGCCATAGACAGGGTGCACAGGACCCTGGGACCCAGGGGTCCTGCGGAGGACAGACCCAGAGATGTCCTCTGCTGCCTACACAACTACTCTGTCCAAGAAGACATTTTGCAACGAGCCTGGCACAGAGGTCCCGTGGACTTTGATGGAGCACAAACCATCCTTCTGCCAGATGTTTCCAGGACTCTTCATATGTGCCGTTGCATGAAACCACTGCTGGAGAAGTTCGGCGAGCATGAGATCACCTACAAGTGGGGCCACCCTTTCCACCTCATTGCACGTAAGGGAGGCCATTCGTATACCCTTCGGCACCCTGCAGATGTCCCTGCTTTCCTAAACTCTCTGGGGTTGCCCGAGATATTGCTACCCAACTGGTTGGCGTTTGTTCTCCCTCCGACCGGCACTAACCCCACAGCTAACCCAACGGGAAGACCTCAACGACCCCGGCGCAATCGCCGGTCCCAGAGCAGAAGACCATAGGCCCCTCAGGACAACGAACCTTGAGCCCCTGGGGTCTGATCTGCTCTCAATTTGAAGGTTTACCCTGGATTGGGGAGCCTCCTCCCGTAAGTAAGTTCTACATTACTTTACTTTGTTCCTGATGACTCATCTGCAGTGGACTCATGGACCAGTTAACTCGCCCCGGGAGTAATCCCTGGCCCCCCTAGACTACTTATCAAGACCCAATGATCTAGACTGTGTTTTGAGAAGACTTTAAGGGGTCCCCAGGTCAGAACTGATCTTTATAGTGAGCGAGAAGACCTGCGGGACTTACCTGAAGAAGTTTCAGTGTGGCCTGCACCGGAGGGGTAGGGCTCGGCTGGGCATACAGCCGTGGACTGAGGGTGGGGCATGACCTGGGAGTTCATTTCAGGGCTCCCTACTCACCTGTTCCCCAATTGCCATATAGAATTGTTCTGCAGGAGGGTAATTCAGGGTTCACCCGGTTCAATGTGCCTTTCATTTATACACTCATGTGTGGTTTGGAAGATTCGGAGAGGTCTCTGGGAAGCTGCCTGGCAGACTCACCAGTCCAACAGGCTTAATTGGAATTGAAGTGTTATGGACATTAGCCTGGGCACCGGTTTCCCAGATGCCTTTCCCCCCTACCTGCCTGACCTCTTGAGACATTGAGTTCTACCTATTTATTAACGGTAGATAGTTGTTAGTTATGTACGTTCAGTTGACGGAGGGTGTGCGGCTACATTTAGTCTCAGGTTTTCCCCCTTTCACCCCTTCCATCATCCCCCCTTCACAATTAGGATGCTATAAGTAACGGAACACGACAGGGGTGCCCACTTTCCCCGCTCCTATTTATACTCTCTCTGGAACCCCTATTGCAACACATTAGGCTTAACACCGACATCAAGGGGCTTGAACTTGGCACATACCATCACAAAATAGCTGCCTATGCGGATGATCTATTGTTCTATTTCTCGGAGCCGCATACCTCCATCTCGGTCCTCTTATCCGAGTTATGCCAATGTGGTGATCTGTCAGATTTTAAAATCAATCTCCAAAAATCTGAGGCACTCAACGTCTCCCTATCTCCCAGCTCTTAGGCTCGTCTTGGTGGCAACTTTCCCTTCAGATGGACCCCTCGGGCAATCCAATACCTAGGCACTAAAATCCCCTCTGATTTACATCTCATCTACCAACTCAATTTTCAACCTCTTCTAAACTGGTTTTCCTCAGATTTAGACAGATGGAAAAACTTGGCAATATCATGGTTTGGTAGATGCAATGTGCTAAAGATGAATATCATGCCAAAGTTGCTCTACCTCTTGCAAGCACTACCAGTTAGGATACCGCAGAGTTATTTTCGTATGCTACGCTCGATCTTCGTTAAATACATTTGGCAGGGTAAACCATCGAGGCTTGGAAGATCACTACTACAGCGGCCAAAACTCAGAGGTGGGGTTGGCCTTCCCGACCCCACCCTGTACTACACAGCAATCCACATGAACAGAGTTGTAGACTGGTACAGACATTCATTACATAAACTGTGGGTCCGCCTGGAACAGGAATTAGTGCCAATTCCCCTAGCGGTTCTACCTTGGAGTGGGTCTCGTTTTTCCCAATTTTCCTCCCCACATCCATTAATTGAACCCAGCCTACAGGAACTTCACAGATATTTCAGGATAGCAGAAACGACAAGCTTCCCTTCCCCATTAACGCCCATAATTGGGCACCCGGACTTCATACCAGGTCTCTCAGACAGATCATTTCGGCTCCAGCCAGAACAGAGACTGGTTAGAGCCTCCTCTTTTCTCGGCACCTCAGAGTGGGTTGATCTCACAGGCTTATATCCTACTCTTAATGCTTCTAATTTGGGCAAATGGAAGATTTATCAACTTTCACACTTCATCCAATCCCTCCCCAATAACGGCTGTTTTCGAAGACAGCCAACGTCCTTTGAAGATTTGTGCCTTGGAGATGAACCAACAAAGAAAGCTCTCTCTCATTCTTACGACATCTTACTTGCCCACGTATCTCAACACGACCCCCCATACTTGAGGAAATGGGAGAGAGATCTTAACATCACATTCACTGAGGATCAAAAGAACCACATTCTCCTTTTTGCACATAAGTCATCCTTGTGTAGCAAATACCAAGAGATCAGCTACAAGATCTTGACGCGATGGTACAGGACTCCATCTGTACTAGCGTCAATATTTCCGGGACATAGCCCACTGTGTTGGAGATGTGGTAATCAAACTGGCACACTACTTCACATCTTCTGGGAATGCCCAGAGCTGACCCTCTTTTGGAGGCAGGTATTGCAGATCATTCACAATCTTACAGATGTCTCCCTTCAGGACAATCCAGCAGCTAAACCTAACCCCCATGTCTTGCAAGAGATATCGCAAATCCTTACTGAAACACCTCCTGAATGCAGCTAGGGCGTGCGTCCCCAGTGTGTGGAAGCAACAATCTCCACCGATGGTATCACAATGGTTTGCTAGGGTGTGCAACATACAGCGGATGGAGCAACTCACAGATGCTTTAGGGGAAAGGGAGGAGGAACACAACACTCGTTGGACACACTGGAATCTGTTCCGATTTTTAGATGATTACAAGTCCTACACCTGAATAATCTGTCCTAGGGGACTTTGAGGCTTGGGGCCCCGCCCACCCTACCAGAACCCTCTGCCCCTCCTTCCCCACTTACCTACCCTCTCCCACTCCTTCTTTACTCTTTTTTCTTATTTTCCTTTAGATGCCTCTGGTGTCACCCACTCTGTTTTCCTATTAAAGAAAAAATGTCTCTGGTTTGCGATAATCCTCTAGTACTGCCCCTGCGAGATCAGGGCCGAGAGCCACATATTAGAAGAGGTATTCTACTCAAGAACAGTCCCCCAAAATACAATGGCTCGGGTTCTGCCAAATAAGGAAAGCTCACTTTAAAGTTCAGGTTGTCTCTCTCTTTCCTTATTGCTCCTAATAATTGGCCTATGTAGGCCCAGTAAAACTAACCGTATTTTAGGTCTGGGAGTTCCCTCTACTGTTCAGGTTGAATTAACGATTACAACTGCTGTGGAGTCCTTAGACCCAGACGCCTGACCAAATATAATTACAGTATGTAACCGTGTATGTTTTCTCTCTAATCTAAGTAGACTTCTCAGAAGAGTTATGCCCCGTACACACGGTCGGACTTTGTTCGGACATTCCGACAACAAAATCCTAGGATTTTTTCCGACGGATGTTGGCTCAAACTTGTCTTGCATACACACGGTCACACAAAGTTGTCGGAAAATCCGACCGTTCTAAACGCGGTGACGTAAAACACGTACGTCGGGACTATAAACGGGGCAGTGGCCAATAGCTTTCATCTCTTTATTTATTCTGAGCATGCGTGGCACTTTGTCCGTCGGATTTGTGTACACACGATCGGAATTTCCGACAACGGATTTTGTTGTCGGAAAATTTTATAGCAAGCTCTCAAACTTTGTGTGTCGGAAAATCCGATGGAAAATGTGTGATGGAGCCTACACACGGTCGGAATTTCCGACAACAAGGTCCTATCACACATTTTCCGTCGGAAAATCCGACCGTGTGTACGGGGTATTATTTGTATTGTCTATCCATGATTTTTGTAGGTTGACATGTGTTATTTTGTCACTCTGTACAAACCGCATTCCTTAAATAAAGCTTTAAAAAAAAAAAAAAAAGTTTTCTATGAAACAGCGGTAATAGCTTCAAAATTCTAATAATTTTCTCACTTCACCCACTGTTTTTGCTGTTCTTTTTCTGAATGCATCCACTCAGTGGCGTAACTAGAACCTTCAGGGCCCCGTTGCAAGAAACCATGAGGGGCCCCTCTGAACCCTAGCCGGGCCCTTCCCTCCAAGCCCGGTGGTGGAACTCCACGGCCAGGTCGCAAGTAAGACCTTTGTGAGCCCTGTAGTTCCACCACTGGTATCAGTAGTTTTGTTTTTGTTTTTTACCATTTTTAAAAATTATTTTTTACAATTTTTTAAAATATTGTTTACAATTCTTTTAAATTATTTTTTACATTTTTTTAGGAGCTCCGTTGGGGGGCTTTGGTGAAATATCAGGGGTCTAAACAGACCTATTATGTTCCAGCTTTGAGACAAAGAAGAAGACTGAGAACATAGCCCTCAATCTCCTTCTCTGCAACCTCAGCTACACAGAATAAATGGACAGGAATAGCTCTGTACAGAGCTTCCTGTCCATTCATAAACGGAAGCATAGTAAATACAGTTTACTATGCCACTTTTATGAATGGACAGTCAGTGAGTGATCGGTACAGATCACAGACTCTCAATTCAGAAAAAGAAGGGCAGAGCTGCGGGGGGGGGGGGGGGGGGTCCGGGAAAGAGCACACAGGGGCTGGAGAGCACACCGTGCTGGTACTGCTGTACCCATCTCCAGTGACCCCACGCTGGTACTGCTAGACCCCTGTCTGTCCTCCAGCCTCTCCACACGGGAACTGCTGTACCCCCCTTCTGGTGTCCAGTGACCCCCCGCTGGCACACCGCCCAAATCCCCAAGTGTCTGGGGATTCGGATTTTACTGCCCCCTCCCCCATCCTGGTACCCTAGGGTGGCTGAAGCCAGCCCTGCCAGCCAGCATGGCCTGGAGATGAAATTCCTGTCCCTAGGGAAAATAGGGCTCCTGTCCTTAGAGGAGATGGGGTCCCTGTCCCTAGGGAACATGGGGTCCCTGGCCCAAGGGAAGATGGGGTCCACATCCCTAGGGGAGATGGGGTTCCTGTTCTCAGGTGAGAAGGGGCCCTCATCCCCAGGGTAAATCGGGTCTCCGTCCCCAGGGGAGATGGGGGCTTTATCCCCAGGTTAGAAGGGATCCCTGTTCCCAGGGGAGATAGAATCCCTTTCCCCAGTGGAGATGTAGTTCCTGTCCTTAGGGGAGATATGGTGCCTGTCCCCAGGTAAGAAGGGGTCCCTGTCTCTATGGGAGATGGGGTCCTGTCCCCAGGTAAGAAGGGGTCCCTGTTCCCAAAGGAGATGGGGTCCCTGTCCCCAGGGAAGATAGGGGCCCTGACCCCAGGTGAGAGGGGGTCCCTGTCCCCAGGGGAGAAGGGGACCCTGTCCCCAGGGCAGACGAAGTGGGGTATGCGATGGTGTGTGAGGGATATGGGGTCGTCTCACTCACCATGACCAAGCTGCAGGGCACTCATCCATGCTCGCCTGGGCTCCCTCCAGCAGCAGCACGGACGGGCGATCAGCATATATCTGAGGGAGATCTGTCATCTGTGTATGATGGGGGGCTGGCAGACAAGGGGACCTGAGTGTTTAAAGTTTGTTTGTCCGGGAGAAGCATGCAGTGCGCTGTGAGCCGACTCAGGGGGGCGGGACTCTGGCTGGGGAGGACAGACACTGGACTGAGAGGCACTGCATGAGGCAGGAGTGAGGGACCTGGAGGAGCCGCCTATGGACACAGGCAGGGAATGTGAAACTAAAGAGCAACCAGTGCGGTAGAGCAGGGAGCTCTGCTAGTCACCCTCGTCCTCCAGCCACCTGTGCATTGGTACTCCTACCCACCCATTTGCCTATGCCGGCGTCGGCCATACATACATTGTGACTAGGGATGAGCTTCGAGTTCAAGTCGAACCCATGTTCGACACGAACATCGCATGTTCGACTGTTCGAATTTGTGAACGTTATGAGCCGTTCGCGCCAAATTCGAGTGGCGCGTCACGGCACATAATTCACTGCAGCATCGCAGTGCATTGCTGGCTGATGATTGGCCAAGCATGCACTATGACACGCATGCTTGGCCAATCACAGCGCCGTCTGTACAGAGAGCCGTAATTGGCCAAAGCCAGGGTGGCCTTGGCCAATTATGGCTCAGGGGGTTTAGTACATGCCCCACACTATATAAAGCAGCCTGCTTTGCGGCCTTGTCTAGTGTGTTGCGGCGGCGGTGGAGAGATAGACAAAGAGACAGTGTCATTTGATTTAGGTTAGATAGAGAAGGCAGGCGAGTCAGTTAGCTGCACTTACAGTGTATTGTGTATATATATATATATATATATATATATATGCATCCTAGCTGTTGTGTGTGTGTGTGTGTGTGTATATATATATATATATATATATATATATATATATTCCTACTGACAGGCAGGCAGGTGTTTATACAGTATTTACAGCTACCTGAGGAAAATTGCTGGTGTTCTTCTGATCCTATTAGTCCTATTAGCTACAGTATTTACAGTTAGTGTAGTGCGTCCTCTGCACAGTGTGCACCTAAAGCTACCTGAAGAAAATTGGTGGTGTTCTTCTGATCCTATTAGTACCGCAGGCAGCTGCAGTATTTACAGTTAGTGTAGTGCGTCCTCTGCACAGTGTGCACCTAAAGCTACCTGAAGAAAATTGGTGGTGTTCTTCTAATCCTATTAGTACTGCAACCAGTTGCAGTATTTACAGTTAGTGTAGTGCGTCCTCTGCACAGTGTTCACCTAAAGCTACCTGAAGAAAATTGGTGGTGTTCTTCTGATCCTATTAGTACCGCAGGTAGCTGCAGTATTTACAGTTATTGTAGTGCGTCCTCTGCACAGTGTGCACCTAAAGCTACCTGAAGACAATTGCTGTTGTTCTGATCTATTAATACCACAGACAGGCAGCTACTAGACATGTGCATTCGTTTTCGTCCGAATGCATTTTCGTCCGAAAGTGCAGAATCCGAAAAACGAAAGATCCGACATAAACAAATGCTTTATTTTCGTTTTCGTTGCTACAACAGTTCGATATAGATAGGAGATTCGACATGATGATGACAATAACAATCTGTGTTCATCGAACCTGTGGTCGAATGTGCCTAACCTTAACTCTATTAGTCCAAGATTATTCTACATAGAGAGAAAAGATTCGATGTAGGGGAGAAAAGATTCGATGTAGGGGAGAAAAGATTCGACGTAGGGGAAAAAAGATTCGACGTAGGGGAAAAAAGATTCGACGTAGGGGAAAAAAGATTCGACGTAGGGGAGAAAAGATAAATAAAAATAATGATGATGATGAATGTTATTGGCTGATTGTAACCAAAGAGGTGGAGCAGTAAAATAGCTAGAACTAAGTACACACGTACTTTGGATTATGGTGTCTGTTGAAAGTTCTGAGAAGATTCGACGGAGCAGGTAAACTATATGGCATCGTACAGTTTAGCTGCTCCGTCGAATCTTCTTTGAACATTCGACAGACACCATAAGCCTTCAATGACAGATTCGACCTTATTTTAGATTTTCGGACTAATGCAATTTTTAACGAAAAACAAAATAAATAAAAATGAATTTCGGCAGTAACTAATTAAATTTATTTTTCAGACGAAAACGAAATTCCGAAACGAAATATTTCAGTGTGCACATGTCTAGCAGCTACAGTATTTACAGTTAGTGTACTGTGTCCTCTGCACAGTGTGCACCTAAAGCTACCTGAAGAAAATTGGTGATGTTCTTCTGATCCTATTAGTACCACAGACAGGCAGCTACAGTATTTACAGTTAGTGTACTGTGTCCTCTGCACAGTGTGCACCTAAAGCTACCTGAAGAAAATTGCTGTTGTTCTGATCCTATTAATACCACAGGCAGGCAGCTGCAGTATTTACAGTTAGTGTACTGTGTCCTCTGCACAGTGTGCACCTAAAGCTACCTGAAGACAATTGCAGTACCAGGCACTGCGCTGCCGAAAGAAGTTTGCTCCCAGCCATCCACATGCTCAACGGTTGAATGCTAGCTTGGCTAAATTGCTAGCACTTCAACTGCTGCCTTTTCAGTTGGTAGACTCTGCCCCTTTCCGTGAGTTTGTGGAATGTGCAGTTTCTCAGTGGCAGGTTCCTAAACGCCACTTTTTCTCACGGAAGGCGATTCCGGCTCTCTGCCAGCATGTAGAAGGCAATGTCTTGCAGGATGTCCTGAGGCAGGCCAGGAAAGTCTGTGTGCATTTCTGCAGGTCATATAATGCCAGTGCTCGGCTGGCTGACCTCCAAAAGAAATTTAACCTGCCCAAGAACTGCCTAATTTGTGACATGCCCACCAGGTGGAACTCAACGCTGGCCATGCTGCAGCGGCTGCACATGCAGCAGAGGGCTATCAATGAGTACCTATGCGACTATGGCACCAGGACAGGGTCAGGGGAGCTTGTTTTTTTCCCCACGCCAGAGGGCTATGATCAGGGATGCATGCACTGTCCAGTCACCATTTGAGGAGGCCACGAGGATGGTGAGCAGTGACAGTGCATGCATCAGTGACACTGTCCCTCTTGTCCACCTATTGGAGCACACGCTGTGTGGAATAATGGACAGGGCACTTGAGGCAGAACAGAGGGAGGAAGAGGAGGATTTCATTACCTCTCAAGGCCCCCTTTATCCAGACAGTGTTCTTGCGTGCCCGCCAATCACACGGGAAGAGGGCGAGGAGGAGGATTGTGTCAGCATGGAGGTGGAGCCTGGCACTCAGCATCAGCAGCAGTCTTCAAGGGATCATTTACAGTACAAAGAAACCCATGGACTTGTACGTGGCTGGGAGGAGGTGGCTGAGGATCATGTCGTTCTTAGTGACCCAGAGGACTCTGGACTGAATGCCTCAGCAAACCTATGCTGCATGGCCTCCCTGATCCTTGCAAAGCCTGCGGAAGGATCCTCGTATTCGTGGTATTAAGGGGAGGGATGATTAATGGCTGGCAACCCTCCTTGATCCACGTTACAATGGTAAGGTTGCGGACCTAATCTGGGAGGTTACAATTTCCTGGTCCTCCTGGACAACGTGTTGCTAAGGCTTTGGTCAATCACAGAAGGAGCGGTGGAGAAGGTGGCCATCTGACTGATGCGTTTAGACAATTTTTTTAGTCCGCAGCCCCAAGGTCTGGTCGGTTCCAGCAACCATTGCCAGCGTCTGATTCACATGGTGCAGGATTACCTAGGGGCAAGATCAGACTTGGACACCTTTCCCACCGAAAATCCTCTGGGTTACTGGGTCTTGAGGATGGATCACTGGCCAGAGCTTGCACAATATGCAATTGAGCTACTGGCCTGTCCTGCATCCAGCGTTCTTTCGGAACGCACATTCAGTGCTGCTGGAGGCTTTGTAACCGATCACAGGGTGCGCCTGTCCACCAAATCGGTCGATCAGCTGACCTTCATAAAAATGAATCAGTCTTGGATCACCAGCTACCAAGCACCTGATGCTGATGTAACCGATTGATTTTTTTTTAAATGTGAGATCCCTTCAAGACTGCCTATGCTGATGCTGAGTGACTATCCTCTTCCTCCTCAATTTTCATGCTGATAGCTTGTAAGAACATTTTTGGTTCTGGGCACCGCCACCAGTGGCCAAGGCCCAATTTTTCTGCCCCTGTTTAACAGGGGCGTGTAATTACAATTTTTGATGCAATACTTTGCAGCAGGGCTCATTCCTGCGCTCCAACTATAGCATCTGTGAGGGGTTGCAGTGTTGTGGGAATTTTTCTGCCCCTGTTTAACAAGGGCGTGTAATTACAATTTTTGATGCAATACTTTGCAGCAGGGCTTATTCCTGCACTCCAACTAGAGTATCTGTGAGGGGTTGCAGTGTTGTGGCACCAGCACCAGTGCCCAAGGCCCAATTTTTCAGCCCCTGTTTAACAGGGGCGTGTAATTACAATTTTTGATGCAATACTTTGCAGCAGGGCTCATTCCTGTGCTCCAACTATAGCATCTGTGAGGGGTTGCAGTGTTGTGGCACCAGTGCCTAAGGCCCAATTTTTCTGCCCCTGTTCAACAGGGACATGTAATTACAATTCTTGATCTAATATTTCACAGCAGGGCCCATTCCTGCGCCCACCAAGAGTAACTGTGAGGGCCTTCAGTGTTGTGGCAACACCACCACCGCCACCACCAAAGGCCCAATTTTTCTGCCCCTGTTTAACAGGTGCATGTAATTACAATTCTTGATATAGTATTTCACAGCAGGGCCCGTTCCAGCGCCCACCAAGAGTAACTGTGAGGACTTACAGTGTTTTGGCACCAGCACCACCACCACCAAAGGCCCAATTTTTCTGCCCCTGTTCAACAGGGACATGTAATTACAATTCTTGATCTAATATTTCACAGCAGGGCCCATTCCTGCGCCCACCAAGAGTAACTGTGAGGGCCTTCAGTGTTGTGGCAACACCACCACCGCCACCACCAAAGGCCCAATTTTTCTGCCCCTGTTTAACAGGTGCATGTAATTACAATTCTTGATCTAATATTTCACAGCAGCAGAGTTAAAATAGGAAAAACGTGTCTCCTCTTCACTGATGCTTTATCACCAATCCTTGTTTCACTAAAACCCCAAATTTTCAAAAAACATTTGTCATTGGGACAGAAAGTGAGTTGAAATCTTCTGAAGAGGTGTACAGACGGCAAAACAAATGTTACAGGGGTGATAACCCTTCCCTATGTTTTCCAAAAAGCTTTAAAGTAGATTTTTTTGGCTGGAGGTACACTTTAAAAATGTACCAGTTCAAAATTACAAACAGATTCTACTTAATAACAAACCTACAGTCCCTCAGCTCATACAATGGCCACCCCCCCCCCCCCAGAACCAGATGTGGCGTACCTGACCGCTACTGAGAAATCTATTAGGGGAATCAGAAAGGAGGTCCTATGTGACGGCTTAACTGTATCAGGCGAATCGTTTCCCTTGTTCTGGTGAGTGCATAGGAGTGGTGGAATCAGTACACTTGTGGATACATGTGTGGCATCATTGCACTAAGAAACATTTCCAGCGATATTTATTTTGGAAGCATCTTTATTTGGACACTTTATTACATGAACTTTATATGTTTATAATTTGCACTTTTGCCACTTTATTCATCATGTGTGTTTGCAAAATAATTTTCCCCAGTTGTCTTCCAGGACAGCCCTTGAGAGATGGCGTCCCTCCCATCGACCCAAGAAACACATTGCCAAACAGTTAAAAAGGCGGTCCCTCAGGTCCCTGGTCAGTCATTTGTGTTTCCTCCGTCAGAGGAACATGTTGCCAGGAACCAGGAGAAGGACTCTATCTCTCAGGGGCTGCCTGAGGGGAGCGGAGCCGCACAGGGGGACCGGGTCCTATCCAGCGGCACCAATCTAGTCCTACCTTCAAATCTTTGGGGCTCGGGTACCTTCCAGCTGACAGGAGCAGACCCGTTACCCCCCTCTTTCCAGTGCCGAGGTGTGCCAGGGACAGGTCGGTGCAGGTTCCCCCCAGGAGCAGTGCAGATGGATTCTTCCATCACAGCTCCTTGCTACAATAGCGGTGGGGGTCGGAGACGCTGAGCGTCATTTCCGGCGGAACCGCGTCATCCTGTGTGCCGAGACTTCCGGTTCCAGGTCTCTACAGGCACAAGGAGGAGGGGAAAGCCCACGCTGAGGCCTACAAGTCCCGACCAGCGTCCAGCTATACCGGACTAGTGGCAGGACCCGGAGCGTGAGGGGGACCATGGAGGCTACTTCCCAGGACACTCCGGTGGAGGCAGGCACCAGCCAAACCCAGGTAGGCTGCTGGGCAAGCCCTTACTGTGGTTTTTTCTGGGGTTTTTGTTGTAAGGCTGGGATTTGTAGTACCCCATGGTGGTGGTTATCTCACAGTCCCGGGTGGATGCAGTGGTGGTTGCAGCACAGGTGTTTTTTATGAGAGTTAAAAAGGTTTTCTGATGCTAAAATAGTTTCTTCTTTTTTTTAGGGTAAGGAAGCTCCAAGGGAAGACAAGTCAGGCCGCAAAAAATGCCCTAATTGTGGAAATAAGTTGTCCTCAGGCTCTAACAAAGCCTTATGCAAGCAGTGTATTGCAGGCTTACTTAAAACAGAGGCAGACTCTCCCTTGGCGAAATTCCTTGGCTCCTTTAAGGATGAGATGGCATCAACCTTTAAATCTCTCCGCGACTTAATCGCAGATGTAGGCACGTCTGCTTCCACCAGTAAAGCAGCTGCGATTTCCTCCTCACCTTGCCTTACAACACCCAGCTCTGGGGAGCCCCGTAAAGTCAGGGAGCATAGCCCCATGTTAGTTAGCCCTGAATCCTCTGACGCAGACTCAGATGAGGATCAGGCTGTAGCTAACAAAGCCGCAAAATACAAGCCGTCTCTGGAGGATGTAGACGAGCTGTTGAGCGCTATTTATGATACGCTGGAAATTGATGAGGAAGGAACTCAATTGACCAGACATGATAAAATGTATGAGGCTCTGGGGAAAAAGAAAGCTAAGGTATTCCCTATACATAATGTGCTTTCTGACCTTGTCCGCAAGGAATGGGCCGAGCCAGACAAAAAGGTCTTCTTCCCAAATTCCCTAAAAAGGAGATTCCCCTTTGATGAGAGCCCAGAGGCGGTCTGGAATAAAAATCCTAAACTAGACGCCCCTCTGTCTAAAGTCTCAAAACAGTCTGACCTTGCTTTTGAAGATATGGGTCATTTAAAGGACCCAATGGACAGTAAAACAGACATAGTCTTAAAGAGGGCCTGGGATGCTTCTATGGCTGGCCACTTCTTGTGTTGCCAGGAATCTGGAGTTCTGGTTAGTCCAACTAGAAGAGCATCTAAAGGCAGGCACGCCTAGGGGGGAGATCTTAAAAACCTTCCCTATGCTTTTTAAGGCGTCAAGTTTCATCTCGGACGCCTCCACTGATGCCATAAAATTTACGGCTAAAACAGCGGCGCTTTCTGTCGCAGCCAGGAGGTCAGTCTGGATGAAAACTTGGGGGGGAGACACGGCGTCTAAAACACGCTTGTGCAGTGTCCCCTTTACAGGAGACTTAGTCTTCGGGCCTGAACTAGATACCGCCTTGGAAAGAACGGCGGATAAAAAGAAAGCCTTTCCCATTAAAAAGAAAAATTTTCAAAGAAAATGTTTTCGTCCCTCAAAGGAACCCTCCAAGTCAGAGAAGGAGTTCAAACCCAAAAAGCATTGGACAGGACAAAAAGGGAAAGGGAAAGGGGGCATACTTTTTAACCGCCCCAATTCAAACCCTAAACCCCAGTGACATCAGGGTCCCGGTGGGAGGAAGGTTAGTGAACTTTCTCCCACAGTGGGAAAAGATAACCTCAAACGAGTTTGACTTGAACATTATAAAAAGAGGGTATGCGCTGGAGTTTCACAGCGATCCACCCTCAAAGTTTCTTGTGACAAAGCTTCCAAGACACTCAGAAAAGGCCAAGGCCTTACCTCTGTTAATAGGGGAAATGGTGGATCAAGAGGTATTGACACCAGTCCCTATTCAGGAACAGGGGGACAGTTTTTACTCACACATTTTTGTGGTAAAAAAGCCGTCCGGGAGATTCAGACTAATCATGAACCTCCGACCTCTGAACCGCTCCATCCGATACAAAAAATTCCGGATGGAGTCCATCTACTCAATAAGGAATCTTTTCCAAAAAGAGGTGTTCATGGCTACCCTGGATTTAAGGAACGCCTATCTGCATATCCCAATAAGGAAGGAATGCCAGAAATTTCTTTGGATGGCGATCCAGATAGACACCAAAGTTTATCATTTTCAGTGCAGAGCACTTCCTTTCGGACTGTCGTCCTCCCCGAGAATCTTTAGCCTACGGCCACATCACCCTGAAAGCGCCCGATCTCGTCTGATCTCGGAGGCCAAGGTTCTCGGGGAGGCATTAGTTCCGTTAAGACTACAGTCAGTCACAATTATTCCATATGTAGACGACTTACTCCTCACGGCCCATTCGGAGAAGCAACTTCGTCGGAACCTAGAGTTGACACAGCTCAACCTGAGGCAGTTGGGGTGGATAGTCAGTCTGGAAAAGTCCAAGACTACCCCAACACAGGAAATTTTGTACTTGGGGTACAAGATCCTGTTAGTAGAGCAGAGGATAGTCCTGCCAGAAGAGAAGATATTGAATCTACGCCACAGAATGTCTTTTCTTCAAAGCAGCGCCAAGTGTACAGTGAGGGAGGTGATGTCGGTCTTAGGACTGATGACAGCAGCCATTCCAGCTGTACAATGGGCCTGGTTCCACCAAAGAGACCTTCAGAGGATTCTTTTGGAACAATTAAAAGACAGGGATCTGGAAGAAGAGATTTCAATCCCCACCAGAGTAAAGCGCTCCCTCTGGTGGTGGAAAGACTCCGAGAATTTGAACAAAGGGGTTCTCTGGATCTCTTCCGTCACATCCATACTAACTATGGATGCGAGCAGCTGGGGCTGGGGAGCCCACTTCAACTCAGATTGGGCACAAGGCAGGTGGACGGCAGAGGAGAAGCTCCTCTCATCCAATTGGAAGGAGCTAACAGCTGTCCTCAGGGCTCTGTTATTCTTTCAGAATACAATACAAGGTCATCATCTACAGGTCCGTTCAGACAATATGACGGCTGTAGCTTATATAAACAAGCAAGGGGGCACCAGAAGTCATCGACTAATGCTGGTGGCCAATCGCATGTTTCAATGGGCAGAATCCAATCTGGCATCCATCTCTGCAGTTCACCTGAAAGGGGAGCTCAACAACACGGCAGATTTCTTGAGTCGACAACGAGTGTCGAATCAAGAATGGTCTCTACACCCGGAAGTGTTCAAATACATAGCAGCTTACTGGGGAAAACCAGTAGTGGACCTGTTTGCAAACAAGGAGAATGCAAAAGTTCAAAATTTTTGCTCGCTACACCCAGGAGATCAGCCCTGGGCTGTAGATGCCTTACAGACCCCATGGACCTTCAGTTTAGTGTATGCGTTCCCTCCGCTTCACCTCATCCCGAGGGTTTTAGCGAAGTTTCTAGTAGAGGAAACGTGTTTAATCTTAGTGGCACCGTTTTGGCCCAAGAGACCATGGTTCACAACGTTGCTACGGTTGACAGACCAACCTCCTCTGAGGCTTCCCTGCAGACCAGACCTTCTGTCGCAGGGACCTCTCTTTCATCCACAAGTATCCATGCTGAACCTCTCAGCGTGGTTACTGAGGAGGAAATTTTGAGGAGCAAGGGCCTGACTGACAGAGTGATTCAGACCCTGCTACAGAGTAGAAAACCTGTCACTCAGGCCATTTACAGGAAGGTCTGGAGAAAATTTAACAGCTGGTTGAACAGCCGAGGTGAGGTAAACATGGATACAGCAAATATCCTGCAGTTTCTCCAGGAGGGGATAGACAAAAGGCTAACTCCTATTACTATTAAGGTCCAGATAGCGGCCTTAAGTGTGTACTTAGAGAAAAGGTTGCAAGAAGACCCTTTCATTGCTAGGTTCTGTAAAGCAATCTCCAGACGCAAACCAGTTAGAGTTAACATCGCCCCATCCTGGGATCTATCAGTCGTTCTAAAGGCATTTTTGGGGTCACCTTTTGAACCTATCTCAGAGGCCTCTCTAAGACTGGTCACTTTCAAGACAGTACTACTTGTGGCAATCACTTCAGCACGCAGAGTTAGTGAAATCCAAGCTCTCTTTGTCAGAGAGCCTTTCCTCCAAATTCTGGAAGACAGAGTCATCCTAAAGACAGACCCTGGGTTCTTACCAAAGGTGGCATCTAATTTCCATAGGTCACAAGATATTGTCCTCCCTTCTTTCTGTCAGAAGGCTTCAAACGAGAAAGAAAGGCGTTTTCATTTATTAGATGTGAGGAGGTGTATCTTAGGGTAACCAATCCATTCAGAATCTCAGATTCACTTTTTGTTCTTTTTTCCGGACAACGTAAGGGGCAAAAAGCTTCAAAAGTCACCATAGCTAGGTGGATTAGGCTAGCTATAGCAGAGGGCTATAAGACAGTAAACAAGGATCCTCCTGGGGGTATTAAAGCCCACTCCACAAGGGCATTATCAGCATCCTGGGCAGAAAGAGCTGGTGCCACCCCGGAGCAAATATGTAAAGCAGCCACGTGGTCAAGCTTTTCCACCTTTACAAGGCATTATCAACTAGACTTAATGCCCAGTCAGGATCAGGCTTTTGGGAGAAAAGTTCTCCAAGCCGTGGTCCCCCCCTAATCTGGTGAGTACTTGGGGATCCTCTCAAGGGCTGTCCTGGAAGACAACTGGGGAAAACTGGAGTTAGACTTACCGGTAACTCCTTTTGCAGTGGTCTTCCAGGACAGCACGATCCCACCCTTTTTTGGATTATGTGAATGTACTAACATTATTACCTATTATGGTTATGTTTTTACAGTTCTATCCTTCGGTTCTTGGTGAATGACTGACCAGGGACCTCCTTTTGAACTGTTTGGCAATGTGATTCCTGGGTCGATGGGAGGGACTCCATCTCTCAAGGGCTGTCCTGGAAGACCACTGGAAAAGGAGTTACCGGTAAGTCTAATTCCAGTTTTTTTGCACTATTGCACTATTTTTGGCACTTTAAATATAATTTTGCATAGGAATATGATTATTTTATGTACACAATGAGCAGGGGAGGGCTGGCAGCCTTAGGCCTGGGGGGCAAGTCCAGTCAAGTGGCCCATTGAACCACCGAATCAGCTCACAATCCATCTACACCACATCTACACCACACCACCCCGCACAGAGAGAGAGAGAGGGGGAGACTGCTCCATATTGCCCCAGAGAGAGAGAGAGACCATTTTACATTGCCTGCACAGAGAGAGAGAGACCACTTGACACTGCCTGCACAGAGAGAGAGAGAGACCGCTTGACACTGCCTGCACAGAGAGAGACCGCTTGACACTGCCTGCACAGAGAGAGACCGCTTGATACTGCCTGTACAGAGAGAGACCGATTGATACTGCCTGCACAGAGAGAGACCGCTTGACACTGCCTGCAGAGAGAGACCGCTTGACACTGCCTGCACAGAGTGAGAGAGAGACCGCTTGACACTGCCTGCACAGAGTGAGAAAGACCGCTTGACACTGCATGCACAGAGAGAGACCGCTTGACACTGCCTGCAGAGAGAGACCGCTTGACACTGCCTGCACAGAGTGAGAGAGAGACCGCTTGACACTGCCTGCACAGAGTGAGAAAGACCGCTTGACACTGCCTGCACAGAGAGAGACCGCTTGACACTGCCTGCACAGAGAGAGATAGAGAGACCGCTTGACACTGCCTGCACAGAGAGAGAGAGAGTGAGAGAGACCACTTGACACTGCCTGCACAGAGAGAGAGACCGCTTGGCATTGCCTGCGCAGAGAGAGACCGCTTGACATTGCCTGCACAGAGAGAGACCGCTTGACACTGCCTGCACAGAGAGAGAGAGAGACCGCTTGACACTGCCTGCACAGAGAGAGAGAGACCGCTTGACACTGCCTGCACAGAGAGAGAGAGACCGCTTGACACTGCCTGCACAGAGAGAGAGAGACCGCTTGACACTGCCTGCACAGAGAGAGAGAGACCGCTTGACACTGCCTGCACAGAGAGAGACCGCTTGACACTGCCTGCACAGAGAAAGACCGCTTGACACTGCCTGCACAGAGAAAGACCGCTTGACACTGTCTGCACAGAGAAAGACCGCTTGACACTGCCTGCACAGAGAAAGACCGCTTGAAACTGCCTGCACAGAGAAGGACCGCTTGAAATTGCCT
The DNA here is from genome assembly GCF_042186555.1 of Aquarana catesbeiana. Lineage (NCBI taxonomy): Eukaryota > Metazoa > Chordata > Amphibia > Anura > Ranidae > Aquarana > Aquarana catesbeiana. The sequence continues at coordinate 129,520,344 of NC_133327.1, forward strand.
GCACAGAGAAGGACCGCTTGAAACTGCCTGCACAGAGAAAGACCGCTTGACGCTGCCTGCACAGAGAGAGAAAGAGACCGCTTGACACTGCCTGCACAGAGAGAGAGACTGCTTGACACTGCCTGCACAGAGAGAGAGACCGCTTGACACTGCCTGCACAGAGAGAGAGAGAGACCGCTTGACACTGCCTGCACAGAGAGAGAGAGAGACCGCTTGACACTGCCTGCACAGAGAGAGAGAGAGACCGCTTGACATTGCCTGCACAGAGAGAGAGAGACCGCTTGACACTGCCTGCACAGAGAGAGACCGCTTGACACTGCCTGCACAGAGAGAGAGAGACCGCTTGACACTGCCTGCAGAGAGAGAGAGAGACCACTTGACACTGCCTGCACAGAGAGAGACCACTTGACACTGCCTGCACAGAGAGAGAGAGACCGCTTGACAGTGCCTGCACAGAGAGAGAGAGAGAGAGACCACTTGACACTACCTGCACAGAGAAAGAGACCGCTTGACACTGCCTGCACAGAGAGAGACCACTTGACACTGCCTGCACCGAGAGAGAGAGAGACCGCTTGATGCTGCCTGCACAGAGAGAGAAAGAGACTGCTTGACACTGCCTGCACAGAGAGAGAGACCGCTTGACACTGCCTGCACAGAGAGAGAGAGACCGCTTGACACTGCCTGCACAGAGACCGCTTGACACTGCCTGCACAGAGAGAGAGAGACCGCTTGACACTGCCTGCACAGAGAGAGAGAGACTGCTTGACACTGCCTGCAGAGAGAGAGAGAGACCGCTTGACACTGCCTGCACAGAGAGAGATCGCTTGACACTGCCTGCACAGAGAGAGAGACCGCTTGACACTGCCTGCACAGAGAGAGAGACCGCTTGACACTGCCTGCACAGAGAGAGAGAGACCGCTTGACACTGCCTGCACAGAGAGAAAGAGACCGCTTGACACTGCCTGCACAGAGAGAGAGAGACCGCTTGACACTGCCTGCACAGAGAGAGACCGCTTGGCACTGCCTGCACAGAGAGAGACCGCTTGACACTCCCTGCACAGAGAGAGACCGCTTGACACTGCCTGCACAGAGAGAGACCGCTTGACACTGCCTGCACAGAGAGAGACCGCTTGACACTGCCTGCAGAGAGAAAGAGAGACCGCTTGACACTGCCTGCACAGAGAGAGTGAGAGAGAGAGAGACCACTTGACACTGCCTGCACAGAGAGAGAGAAACCGCTTGACACTGCCTGCATTGAGAGAGACCGCTTGACACTGCCTGCACAGAGAGAGACTGCTTGACTCTGCCTGCACAGAGAGAGAGAGACTGCTTGACTCTGCCTGCACAGAGAGAGAGAGATCGCTTGACACTGCCTGCACAGAGAGAGAGAGACCGCTTGACACTGCCTGCAGAGAGAGAGAGAGAGACCGCTTGACACTGCCTGCATAGAGAGAGACCGCTAGACACTGCCTGCACAGAGAGAGAGAGACCGCTTGACACTGCCTGCACAGAGGGAGGGAGACCGCTTGACACTGCCTGCACAGAGAGAGATCGCTTGACACTGCCTGCACAGAGAGAGAGACCGCTTGACACTGCCTGCACAGAGAGAGAGAGAGAAACCGCTTGACACTGCCTGCACAGAGAGAAAGAGACCGCTTGACACTGCCTGCACAGAGAGAGAGAGACCGCTTGCCACTGCCTGCACAGAGAGAGACCGCTTGCCACTGCCTGCACAGAGAGAGACCGCTTGCCACTGCCTGCACAGAGAGAGACCGCTTGCCACTGCCTGCACAGAGAGAGACCGCTTGACACTGCCTGCACAGAGAGAGACCGCTTGACACTGCCTGCACAGAGAGAGACCGCTTGACACTGCCTGCACAGAGAGAGACCGCTTGACACTGCCTGCAGAGAGAAAGAGAGACCGCTTGACACTGCCTGCACAGAGAGAGAGAGACCACTTGACACTGCCTGCACAGAGAGAGAGAGACCGCTTGACACTGCCTGCACAGAGAGAGACCGCTTGACACTGCCTGCACAGAGAGAGACCGCTTGACACTGCCTGCACAGAGAGAGACCGCTTGACACTGCCTGCACAGAGAGAGACCGCTTGACTCTGCCTGCACAGAGAGAGAGAGACCGCTTGACACTGCCTGCACAGAGAGAGACCGCTTGACACTGCCTGCACAGAGAGAGACCGCTTGACACTGCCTGCACAGAGAGAGACCACTTGACACTGCCTGCACAGAGAGAGACCGCTTGACACTGCCTGCACAGAGAGAGACTGCTTGACTCTGCCTGCACAGAGAGAGAGAGACCGCTTGACACTGCCTGCACAGAGAGAGAGAGACCGCTTGACACTGCCTGCAGAGAGAGAGAGAGAGAGACTGCTTGACACTACCTGCAGAGAGAGAGACCGCTAGACACTGCCTGCACAGAGAGAGAGAGACCGCTTGACACTGCCTGCACAGAGGGAGAGAGACCGCTTGACACTGCCTGCACAGAGAGAGAGAGACCGCTTGACACTGCCTGCACAGAGAGAGACCGCTTGACACTGCCTGCACAGAGAGAGAGAGAGACCGCTTGACACTGCCTGCAGAGAGAGAGAGAGAGACCGCTTGACACTGCCTGCACAGAGAGAGACCGCTTGACACTGCCTGCAGAGAGAAAGAGAGACCGCTTGACACTGCCTGCACAGAGAGAAAGAGAGAGAGAGAGACCACTTGACACTACCTGCACAGAGAGAGAGAGACCGCTTGACACTGCCTGCACAGAGAGAGACCACTTGACACTGCCTGCACAGAGAGGGAGAGACCGCTTGACACTGCCTGCACAGAGAGAGAGAGACCGCTTGACACTGCCTGCACAGAGAGAGAGAGACCGCTTGACACTGCCTGCACAGAGAGAGAGAGACCGCTTGACACTGCCTGCACAGAGAAAGAGAGACCGCTTGACACTGCCTGCACAGAGAGAGAGAGACCGCTTGACACTGCCTGTACAGAGAGAGACCGCTTGACACTGCCTGCACAGAGAGAGACCGCTTGACACTGCCTGCACAGAGAGAGAGAGACCGCTTGACACTGCCTGCACAGAGAGAGAGAGCGCTTGACACTGCCTGCACAGAGAGAGAGAGAGCGCTTGACACTGCCTGCACAGAGAGAGAGAGACCGCTTGACACTGCCTGCACAAAGAGAGAGAGAGAGCGCTTGACACTGCCTGCACAGAGAGAGAGAGACCGCTTGACACTGCCTGCACAGAGAGAGAGAGAGACCGCTTGACACTGCCTGCACAGAGAGAGAGAGAGACCGCTTGACACTGGCTGCACAGAGAGAGAGAGACCGCTTGACACTGGCTGCACAGAGAGAGACCGCTTGACACTGCCTGCAGAGAGAAAGAGAGACCACTTGACACTGCCCGCACAGAGAGAGACCGCTTGACACTGCCTGCACAGAGAGAGACTGCTTGACACTGCCTGCACAGAGAGAGACTGCTTGACACTGCCTGCACAGAGAGAGAGAGACCGCTTGACACTGCCTGCACAGAGAGAGAGAGACCGCTTGACACTGCCTGCAGAGAAAGAGAGAGAGAGACCGCTTGACACTGCCTGCATAGAGAGAGACCGCTTGACACTGCCTGCACAGAGAGAGAGAGACCGCTTGACACTGCCTGCACAGAGAGAGGGACCGCTTGACACTGCCTGCACAGAGAGAGGGACCGCTTGACACTGCCTGCACAGAGAGAGAGAGAGAGACCGCTTGACACTGCCTGCACAGAGAGAGACTGCTTGACACTTCCTGCACAGAGAGAGACTGCTTTAAACTGCCTGCACAGAGAGAGAGAGACCGCTTGACACTGCCTGCACAGAGAGAGAGAGAGACCGCTTGACACTGCCTGCACAGAGAGAGAGAGAGACCGCTTGACACTGCCTGCAGAGAGAGAGAGAGACCGCTTGACACTGCCTGCACAGAGAGAGACCGCTTGACACTGCCTGCACAGAGAGAGAGAGACCGTTTGACACTGCCTGCACAGAGAGAGAGAGAGACCGCTTGACACGGCCTGCACAGAGAGAGAGACCACTTGACACTGCCTGCACAGAGAGAGAGAGACCGCTTGACACTGCCTGCACAGAGAGAGACCGCTTGACACTGCCTGCACAGAGAGAGACCGCTTGACACTGCCTGCACAGAGAGAGACCGCTTGACACTGCCTGCACAGAGAGAGACCGCTTGACTCTGCCTGCACAGAGAGAGAGAGACCGCTTGACACTGCCTGCACAGAGAGAGACCGCTTGACACTGCCTGCACAGAGAGAGACCGCTTGACACTGCCTGCACAGAGAGAGACCGCTTGACACTGCCTGCACAGAGAGAGACCGCTTGACACTGCCTGCACAGAGAGAGACTGCTTGACTCTGCCTGCACAGAGAGAGAGAGACCGCTTGACACTGCCTGCACAGAGAGAGAGAGACCGCTTGACACTGCCTGCAGAGAGAGAGAGACCGCTTGACACTACCTGCAGAGAGAGAGACCGCTAGACACTGCCTGCACAGAGAGAGAGAGACCGCTTGACACTGCCTGCACAGAGGGAGAGAGACCGCTTGACACTGCCTGCACAGAGAGAGAGAGACCGCTTGACACTGCCTGCACAGAGAGAGAGAGACCGCTTGACACTGCCTGCACAGAGAGAGACCGCTTGACACTGCCTGCACAGAGAGAGAGAGAGACCGCTTGACACTGCCTGCAGAGAGAGAGAGAGAGACCGCTTGACACTGCCTGCACAGAGAGAGACCGCTTGACACTGCCTGCAGAGAGAAAGAGAGACCGCTTGACACTGCCTGCACAGAGAGAAAGAGAGAGAGAGACCACTTGACACTACCTGCACAGAGAGAGAGAGAGACCGCTTGACACTGCCTGCACAGAGAGAGACCACTTGACACTGCCTGC